>NW_026251779.1:0-183735 GCF_025024155.1 Gamsiella multidivaricata
TCACAGTTCTTGCCGTAAGAACTATACAATTAAAGATATGCATCATAAAGTGTCAGCACCCCCCGTCTTATTTGTCGCTGCAATCATGGATCGTTGCTGAACCATGGACGCTGCTCTTTTTTTTTTTGTATACCTGTTGGAGAAGTGGAAGTTCAGATCCAGGTCGTCGACCCAGACGCGCTCACGGACAATGCTGGTGTCTGTGGGCTTGATCCTGAAGCCCTTTCCGTGCCGGATCGAATAAAGTTGCACGGCAGCGATACGAAGACCCATCTTGGCATGGAAGACTCCAGGCAGGGACTTGAAGTTGAGAAGAAAGACGAGCAAGATCAGGCGACGGAGGTGTTTACGAACCATGGCCTGGTGGGGACGGACGTGCTGAAAGTAGAAGGAGATGAAGTTGGCGGCGTGCTGCACCACGGGCGGTGGCATGCGCAGGAGAATCTTGTTCATGGTCGAGGGTGGCATGGCGATTGAGTTTTATGCGAGTCCTGTCCGAGCGAATGTACCGAGATGAGTTTCGGGCGAGGGAAGAGTGGGGAGGGAAAGAGAGAGAGAGAGAGAGAGAGAGAGAGAGAGAGAGAGAGAGAGAGAGAGAGAGAGAGAGAGAGAGAGAGAGAGAGAGAGAGAGAGAGGAGAGGGAGGAGAAGTGAGAAAGAGAAGAAACGCCCTATTCTTAAAAATACGAGGCGGGTGGAGCTGTGGGCGAGGTAAAGTGTGATAGAGGGGGAATCCATTTCTCGGCCGAGTTGCACACTGTCACATGAAGTCGCCACGAGGGAACCGTACCAACTCTCTTGGTTTGCAGTCAACCCTTGCCCTGTCGTCCTTTAACATCCTCAGTTGGATGGTACGCGATCCAATTCCTCTATCGACCAGGAATACAAAGCGTCGATCACGGCTTCGAAGACAAATGCCAAGCACAGGAAGAAAGGAACAGGGGCAGCAAGATGGTCAAGATCATTTGTGAGTTCACTGTGAGCCGAAAGACCTCAAAGACAACAACTTTGCGGTTTGGTAGAACAACTTACAGGATTCATGCTCCATAAAGTTTTACATTTTATTCCATTAAAGTCGCTACTATTATTACTTCTTGACTGCAAGACGCAATTCACCACGCTGGCCGATCCTGAACCCATACTCTCCAAGTGTGGCCTGATTCTTGGTAACTGTGCCGTCGCTTAGGATCAGCTTTTGCTTGCCCACAGGGAATCCTGTTGCTGCGAAAATCCTGTCCTTTACGGTCGAGATCATCGTGCCATTCACAAGGTTCTCGACTGTTACACTCGGCACCTTGTCCCTGTTCCACTCTGGCTTAATCTCATCCGCATCTGCAAATTGAATCTCCAGCGTAATCCAACTAGATCCTGAAGTCATCGGTATGGCGTTTGCAGAAGACCCGGCAAAAGCAGGCGGCTGCGGTAGTGGTGAGTTGTGTTCGGATTTGAAACGCTTCGGATCTCTGTCCGACATGGAAACATCGTCCTCGGGATGGCGTCCAGTAGGGGGTGCTTGTGCCGGCATGACGCCTGGAACAGGCGCTGATGATGCTGCAGTTGGAATAGGTGTTGGCCGCGGAGGCAGGTTGGCTGAAGCAGGCGGTAGTGCCAGTCCTGGAGCTGCTCCCACACCGGGGGCATTGGGATAGAACCCAGGAGCACCAGGCATACCAGGCGGAAGCTGCTGTCCAAACTGAGGCGGAGGGATTCCAGACATGCCTGGTGGTGGGATCATGCCAGGCGGCGGGATTGGTGGTGGTCCTCCGGGCTGTACACGGAATGTCTGATTGTATGTTCCTGCTTGGCGGTAAAGAGGAGGCTGTGCGGTAGGTTGACCAAACTGCGGCCCGATATTGGACTCTGGTGGCCTTGGCACATCCAGACCATATCCTGGACCGCTTGTACCAGCTGCAGCGGCGGCAGCGGCAGCATTTCTTTGCGCCGTAAGCGCCACAGTCGCCGTTTGACCGTCCCAGACGTTCATTTCCTTCTCGATCTGCCGCTTTCTTTCCTCCTCTGCATTCGTGGTTTGCTCTTCTTCGTTGAAAATGTCTGTGCGATGAGCCTTGAGCATGCTCAAGTTTCTTGCGACATCCGTACCTATACAAGTAAATCAACACGAAGTCAGCAATATTGCACAAATATTAGCTTCAAGTACATTGAGACCTCACTACTCCCAAAATCATTGAAAGGATATATCATCACATTACCATCGCTGACCATGTTACTGGCCTTGGTCTTGGCTTCCGCTTGCTCGCGCAGCTCCTTCCAGCGGGGATCTAACAGCTCCACGCGGACGTGCTCATCCATCTCTGATAGTTTGACCTGCTCACCGCAGCGAGGACAAGTCTGGGTTGCCTCCTCCAACGCAGCGCCGGTACGACCCTTAAATGCCTTTGGAACATAGTCCTCCTTGATTTTCATTGGCGCTGTAAGTTGAGGTGCTGTCATGACGACTTCCTTCACATTCGCCACCTCCTCGCGGGCCTGTGGTGCAGCGTACTCCTGCTCGTCGTCCGAATCTTCCATGTCCACATCATCGTTGTCGATTTCAATGTCCTGCGGCATATCCGGTGCAGCCTCTGTCTCAGCCAAGACTTGCATCATGCGCTTCTGTGTCAATGACATGGTCTCCAGCTCCTTCAAACTCTTGGGCAACGGTAACTCTACAGCGTCATCAGCCTCTGTGAACTCAATCGTCTGTACCACCACGAAATCCTGCCAGTTAATGCTCAGGAACGCCTCTGAATGACAACGAAAAAAGAGAGGGATGGTGATTAGCACGGTGCATTCCCAATAGTTCCACATATTCCTTAGGCACGTTCCAAATTGGTTCTTACGTCTCTCAGCGTCTTCTTTTTCGTCCCTCTTCTTCCGGAGCTCTTGCTGGTAAGCTGTGTATTCGACTCGTCTCATAACAATATCTTGCACGGCGTATTTATTGGCGGCTCTCGATTCGATTTGCTCCAGCATGTCGGAAGATGGGACCATAATCTTAGAGTACTGCTCCACGAGTTTTGAAAAGTAATTGAACAGACTGTGGTTGGGTCGGAGAAAATCAAACTGGTAGTTGCGAGCCTCGCGCTGAGCTAATGACACCATGAATTGTCTCTCATTTCTAGCGACAAACTGTGCAGTCAGTTTTAAGACGTCTCTGTTTGATGTTTTGAAAGAAAGAAGAGTTGTTAGCATCTTGAGCACTTAATATCACCTTTTTTTATCAATAAATGGAATCTAATGAGAAAGCACTTACAAATCTTGAGCAGAAACAGAAGGCATGGGTGTCATGAACTCGAACGCTGGGGGTTCCTCTGGGGGTGGCTTGATCGCCTCCTCCACCTTGGCCTCCACTTCAGCCTTGATCTCCGCTGCCTTGGGTGCTAAGGGAAATACAATGAGCAATAACAAGTCCGTTAGTACACTAGGATCTAGCCCATGGCAGTCGAGCAACAATACTGAAGTATTTGGATTTCAAATACACACCTTTCCCAGACTTGGCCTCCTTGATTTTAAATGCATAGTAAGCGTGGTATGGATCCGTTGGGTTCAAGAAACAAAATTTGGCGTTGTTCTTTTCGCTCTGTCGAAGACGCTCCTCCAGCAATGCTCCCGAATTGCTCCCTGACACATAAGCGGCCGTCTTGTCGGCGATTTCTAATCCAATACGCAATAGAGAACGAAAACATGTTAGTCTCTATTCGAATGTTACATGCTAATCCTGCTCTCCTTGCGACCTTGCTGATCAGGGTTGTTGCTTGCTGTACCTCGAATATAAGGAGGTGGGTAAATGATGCCTACAGATGCGACATCCTCCATAGTTGCATCAGTGTCCTGTGCTGATAGTTTGTCCTCGGTTCCATTCTGTACCCCAAAGCCGCTGATGGCAGATGGCAATGGTGGAGGTGCGATCGACATCGTGAAGGTGAACAGCTGAAGGTGAACAGCTGAAGGTGGTGAACAGCTGAAGTCGTTGTTCAAACAATTCAGGCTCAAATACGTCACAGAACGCATCTTTGCAAGAAAGTACTGCAGAGTGTGCTGACACACATACAAATCTACATAGTCTATAGTCGCTTGGCGCCAGGAGTTTTCATCCTTTCCAAGGGTGAGGCTGCTCGCTTGCCCCTCTGTGCTACTGCTACTGCCGCTGCTGCTGCCCCCGGCTTCTGTGTGTGGTCTTGCATCTTGCATCCAAGGGTAGTGCCCGTCCTTATATACTGGCTGAAGATAGAGCGGTCGCTGTTGATGAAGTAAATGGCAGTGCATGAAAGTGCCGCAGACCTGCACATCGGGAAGTATAGCCTAGGGACCTGGCCTAGAAACATCAAGACAAAGTAATAAAAACATAAAACGGTCTTACATAACTTCGATTCTCAAGTGATAATGCTCTTACTTTCTGAACAAAGTACGACTGAAAGGACTTAGGTAAAAAGAAGAGTCTCGTCTTGGTCGGAAGCTTGCCCAGACCAATCCCAATCACAACCTTGTTGGTTTCCTCTTTCTTTCCGCCGGTCAATCCTTCGACCCACTTGAATAGGCGATCCGTTATGAGTCTACACTCCGCATCTATGACCCCTTTCGCGTCCTATTTATGCTTCTTGAACCGGTTGTTGCCGTTGTAAAACTCATTCAGCTGCCCCTCTACCCTCTCAAGCTCCGTAGCATAGTTCGCAAAGCTGGCTCCCTCACCGCGCAGTGGTGGCAGCTTAGTCTCAATGTTGCTGATGGATTATATTCCGTCGCCTGGTACAATGCTTTTTTTTTTGCTCTTCCATCCATCTTCTGTGCTTGAACGTGGGCTGGTACACAGCCTTCTGCTTTACTGCGAAATTGTAATAGGTGGAAGGAACGGGAATAGGGGTTGTGTCTTCGAAAGAGCTGCTCATATCGACATCAGCATCCTTGCCTCCAGGCGCCATTGTCGTACTGCCGGAATCATCATTCTTTAATAGCAATACGCTGGTCTCGACTACATAGGCTTGGCCGAGAGCGAGACCCAGAACGGCGCACATCCTCAAATATATGTAGTAGATTATACCCGAAAGAACTAAAAGGACCAGCGCCGTCAATATGGATTCGAAGGTTATTGATAGCATACTCATACTTTAGAATGGCTGTGAGATATGTGGAGAAAAGCCAACGCTCCTCGCGGCCATCCAGTTCAAATTCTGCCATACTTAGACTACTCGGATTGTTTTCTCGATTGGTGAGAAGACGATAGTGGAAGGTAATTGGCCAGGCAGCTTCCACACGGCGTGATCGTGATCGACGTGTATGGGTATGCATTTCAGCGCATCGAAAACGTACAGCTGCAGAGGCCTAGACTGCATGTGGTCCTTGTATCTGGTGAATGTTGCTCGCCCAAGGTAAAACCGTTTGTTGACAGCGCAGATGGGTGGATGTCGGTCGGAAAAAGGACACAAATATCCAAGGCAAACAGTGAACATAGTGTCGCGTGTTATTCCCTCATGCGATGAGCACGTTTTTCTCTAGTCCTTGGATTCGTCTTGTGTGCAAGCATACGCGCAATATTCGTTACCTCTGGCGACTTTACAGACCGAGCAAGCGCAGTACCCAGATATGTAGATAGGATTCCGGCTAAGCTGGAAGAACCTGACCAAAGAGTAACTTTAAGTTGTTGAGAGCGCAACGATCTGGCAACACGACAGCCTCCTTTGCTCATGAACAGTCTATGCTATTGACTGTCATTCACCTCATTTGAGAAAGGGGTACAAGGAACACAAAGGCTCAATCAATGGTATGGTCCCATTTCTTTTCCTGAATGAGAAAGAGTAGTGATCGCTGATTCGTCCACACTATCGACGCGTGTGAAAAACAACAAAACAGTGTCCACGCCCTGCGTTTTGCTCTTCTTGACAACGTTGATCATTACATACTTTATATACATGGCTCATCCCTCTAAACTTGTCGTGAGCCCGCTCCGCCCTTTCACATTCTCAGTTACCCCGTTGTTCATGATACTTGTACAGTACGTAAAAAAAGAGTGGAGAACGAGGAGGTAGACAGGCAGAACACTGCTCAGCAACCGTAAGCTCACAGAGGCCAAGGACACGGCAAAATATAGAGAAAGGAAGGCATCATCATACTCTTTTCTTTATTATTTACAAATTGGGATAACATTGTTCTCGACTACAAGCGACTCGTCGATTAGGCGACGGGACGGTTATGAATGGGAGCGGCAGCGTTCTCGCTGTGTCCGACCAGCTTGTCGCCATAGGCGTGGAACGCGTCCGGGTGCTCGTGGTGCTCATGCGCATGTTCGCCCTCATGGTGCTTGTGCTCGCCCTCATGGTGGTGCTTGGCGTCGTAATGGGGAACACCGATGGTGGCAACGCCCGCTTGGGCGGCAGAGTGAGAGCCTCCGGCGGGAATGGGCTGAGGAGGGTACGGGTGGTCAGCGGTCTCGAGAGCAAGATCGACAAAGGCCTTGGGGTCCTGGTGCTTCTGCTCGACAACGGGCTCGATTTCGGTGGTGTTGGTCATGGTTGGCTTGATTGGGTGGATTGGCAAAGAGGAGGTAAGAGGGCGTGTTATTTGGTGTGTGAATGGAAGGAAGAAAAGAAGAGAAGAGAGAGAGCGAGAGGAGGATTGACATTCAGCGTTTTTATAGCCAATCTCTATCGTAGGCAGACGCGACGCAGTGCTTAAACGAAAACACTAGCCAGGGCAGTTTTTGTAGCCCCTCACTGGTATTCCCAGATTGGAAGGTGGGAGCTCGATTCAATTACCTAAAATCAAATAAAGTTGCTTCCACACGACGTTCATACCCCGCGTTCCAGGGCCCTTTCATGACGCATTTCCAGCCAGCACGATCATGCCCAGCAGTTGCAGCCGCTGCGGTTGATCAGATATGATAATGGCATTCATCGCTTGCAATACGGCTCAGGGTATCTTCCTCTTTATCTCCCCAACAGATAAGCGCTTCTTACTACCCCTCTCATCCGCACCGTAGTCAGCAGAGCTGAATGGGCATAATCCATTGCTAGTTCTCCATTAACATCAGCTTTACCGTCGCTACCAGCATGTTTTTCAAAATCTTCCCCCAGCCTATCATCTTCTCTATTCTCTGCCTTTCGCACAATTACCCCAAGGTTCGGTCAGTCCTCCTTGTAGTCAGCCGTTTGACCCTTCCATAGATTCACCTTTCCACAGTGTCTGAGCTATTGAAACGCTCCAATATCAACCAGCTTGGACCGAAAAGTTGGTATCTATTTGCAGCCTGATAGAGCTGATCAAAACTAAAAAGGCAGTCGATTTCATCGGCATAGATGCTGAGAGGACGATGGAGGGTCTACTGTCGCGCATCACTAGGATTTCACTCCGCCCTGGAGAGGTTTCAGTCGAGCATCAAGCCGCATCTATCGGAAACGGCTGCGTCGCAGAGCGCGTCTATTTTCGACAGGAGTAGATCCAGGAAGATTCGACCCGTGATCAAAGTGCACGAAGACTTTATTTCAACTCCAGTAATACTCTTTCTCCACCCAAGTCTTCTCGTTTGCAACGTTTAACAGAAGCAAATATGTATAAGTTGGACATATAGCTACGACATACAGGACGGACCCAGAGTAAAGAAGCTAGCCAGTAGTAAATATCCTTAACATTATACCACACGCATGGCCAGGAATCGAAAATACTCTATTGCCATTGATTTGGCACAAGGTACTGGATGGACTACCCTGGCCTTGGTGAAAACGGTAATCAGGGCGCGCACACAGACATGGCCACCGGATGCGCCTACCAATGACAGAGAACAGTCATGATCTCTCGAAATTAAAGTTTATCTCCTACTTCAGCTGAATAATACATTCTGTTCCTTTATTCATTCTGTTTTGCATTCTACACCTACTCACTTCTTCATTCACATCATGGCTAGCATGCAACAACCACCTCAGCTCGACAAGGTCAAACATATCATCCTCGTCATGTCCGGCAAGGGCGGCGTGGGCAAATCGTCCGTCACTACCCAGCTGGCCCTGTCGCTCATCGCCAGAGGAAAGACCGTCGGTGTGCTCGATATCGATCTTTGTGGACCCTCGATCCCCCGTATGCTTGGTCTCGACGGCAGGGGTATTCATCAGTCATCTGCAGGGTATGTCTTGGCCCGAGATATTGTTCTTTAACAGAGTGTGCATTGATCGAGATCTGGACATTGGCTTGACGATCATTCTTGTTCTTATCGATCTAGATGGGTGCCAGTATATGCGGACGAAAAGAAGCAGTTGTGTTGCATGTCGATCGGATTCATGCTCGAGAACAAGGATGACTCCGTAGTCTGGCGTGGACCCAAGAAGACAGGTATGGCACATTATAGACTATACCTCTATTCTCCAGCCATTTTGGAACAATCAGGCATCAGCATGAAACTTACTTCCTCTTTTCTTTTCTCTCGCTGTAGCTATGATCCGCCAGTTCTTGACAGATACTTGCTGGGGAGAACTAGACTACCTTATTATTGACACACCACCAGGTAATTCATCGCCTAAAGTTTTCAGTTGTTTGTGATTTCAAATGCCATGGCTCCGGCCGATTCATTATCTGACGCTGCGCATCAACCGAATTTGAACTAGGCACTTCGGATGAAAACATCTCCATTGTAGAACATCTCAAGGCATACAACCCAGACGGCGTCATTCTCGTAACAACACCGCAGGCAGTGGCTCTGTCAGATGTGCGCAAGCAGGTTAGCTTCTGTCGACAGGTCGGCATCCCCATTCTCGGACTGGTTGAGAACATGAGCGGCTTTATTTGTCCTCATTGCTCTGTAAGTGCAGCCATCCCTCTGGATTTCTCGTTTTACCTTCATGGTTTTCTATATGGTCTAGTCACTTACATGGCCCTCTTTTTGAAAAATGCATACCGGATATCCGCTTGACAATATACAGGAATGCAATAACTTGTTTTCGGCTGGAGGGGGAGAGGCCATGTCGGAAGAATTTGGACTTAACTTCCTAGGCAGAGTCCCAATCGATCCGACCTTGACAGCAATGGATACCGACCTCGTAAAGCAGTTCCCAACATCGTCCTTGTTCCCTGTGTTCGAGAAGATCACTGAAAGAGTCGAGGAGCATGCCACTCGATCGCAATAGAGGAATAGAGCAAACAGGAACGCCTAGTCGTAGCCGCATGGTATAGATACATAGCGCCTTCAATTGTAAAATACAACGATCTTCTCAAATGAACAAGTTGAGCATTGACGGTCATTTAAGCCTGAAATTGTTCCTAGAAGCAGGCATGCTCCGCAACATCTCGCTCAATTCTGGAGATTCAGGAAACATCAGTCGCTCAATGTCCATGTCGAGGAGACAACGCGCGGCGCTGCCAGATTCCGCGAGAGAGCTCATTAGCCGCCTTACAGGATTCCAAGTAATGGCATTTTGCAAAATGTTCTTGGTGACAATGCTGTTCGACCATAAACCAATGAATGGCCGCTAACGTTGGTTCATTTGATCTGGCAGCCAGGAGACAAATACTTTGATACCTGCTCCGCATATGTCGGCCTCCACCTCTTCGACGTCAACGGCATAGGGGGAGTCCGCAACAAGGCTATCGATCATGAGACTATCAACATGCGACTGACGGGGTTGGCAGAGAAATTTTCGATGAAAGGTCAGGACAGCAAGGCAGAGGCACTCAGGACGTATCTTCGTCAGCTGAGGCGGTTCGCTCGTTCATTCGGCGGAGGAGATGCAGCTAGGATGATTGCAGCAACTAGTGAAATGGACCGGGAGGAAGGCGCTCAGAACGTCATGTCGTCTGTACTTTTGATGCTACTCGAGTTATCAGAGTCACCAACTGCTCTTCGAAGGGGCGAGAATGTGTACACAGTGCCAGCGGCGTTGAAGGAGCCAAAAGAGGGCGTGAAGAGCCAGGAAGACCTGGACAGAGAGCTCTGGAAGGCCATCCTCAAAGAAGATCCGTTGGTAGGAAAGCACTGGGACGTTGGAGCCGACGACGGTGACCAGGACAACGGCGGGAGCGATTTCGAAGATATGGATATCAACCCACGCGCCGCGCCCGACGCCAAGAAGCCTCAGACAAGTCAAGAGGGCAGCAGTGACTCAGCAAAGGACAGCAATCTGTCAAGCAGTAAACCACTTAGCGGACTGAATCTTTGGATGCAGCGACCTGGCACAAAAGCACCATCTCATATGTCTCTGAGGATACTACAGCAACATCAGTACTGGCATGACGACAAGATCTTTTCGAAGGAGAGGAGTTCTGGGGCGTCAAGCTTAGAGGAAGGATTCGACATTCAGCGCTCTTCAGATTTAAATTCGGCCCTTTATAACTGCAAGGATTATGTGCTTGCGCTTAGCACTCCTGTAATGGACGAAATCGACATCATTAACGAGATCTTTCTATTACTTCAAGGACTTCCTACCATTATCTTCACTTTTAAGGACGGCATAGCGACTGTAAGATTAAGATTCATGCGACTTGCTGCTACTGGCCTATCCGAATGACATGAAATTAACTTGCACTTCTTTGACCGTAGTACTCTACAAAAGTAACTGTATCGCACTTGTCACCGGGCGCCTTGGAGTCAACTCTTCAGCCATTCTTGGGTAGTGCCGGCGAGATACTTGAACTGCAGTCTGCAGTCGACAAAATTTGCTCCGCACCAGCAGAAGATTACGGAAATGTCGTCCAAACTTTTGCATCGGCTATTCACTCAGAGTTGCTCAGTCTCAGGGTATTTCTGGCTGAGACGCAGAAGCATTACCAGCGCTTTAAGAAAGGTAACCACATAATCACCAGTATGAATACTGTGAGAGTTGAGTTAGACACTGAGCTGTATTGTATTGTTTCACTCGAATAGGATATGAGCAGCGTATGGCGTCCTTAATCGAGTTGCAGGCGACTTTGTCAGGAAAACTGGAGATAGTGCATGTGATTTTGACCTTTTTGAATGAACGTCGATTTTATGGTAAGCGGCTTTACTATGCATTTAGCACCCTGACCGAACAAAAACTTGACGCCGATAACTTCGCTTGAAACTTTTTAGAGGCAAAGCCCAATAACACCGAGCTGGCCTGCGTCTATGCAACCGACATCTTGTCCAGCCTATATATGAGTGTTTGCGAGCTAGAGCTGAGCGGTGATTCGAGCAACTCTAGGCCATTCCTTCGGTTACTTGAACGGAGCATCCGGCCATTTCTACTCAACGTCGAGTTTTGGCTGTCTGGACTGCCGCTCGACTCTGAATCTGAGTTCCTGATACAGGCGTAAGTCAGCCCATGATCCTATCTTGGCCATGCTTTCAATATCAGACACTAATGTGTCTTTCTCTCTCAACATATAGAACTTCAAATATCGACCTCTTTTCCAGCGCATTCTGGTCTGATGGCTATCATATCCGTACAGAAATCGTGGATCATGCTGGCGACGGCAGCAACAGCGCATCAACGCTGCAAATATCGCCTTGTTTCTTGACGGAAGTGTCTCTTAAACAAATAATATACACCGGAAAAGCCGTTCGGATTACCCAGGCGCTATTGGCTACAGAGGTACCTTGACATTGCATTCAGTGTTTCTTCTTTCTGGTACTTTGTATAGCGTGTTTGCTTAACCCTATTTTCATTTCTAGGTTGTTCCATTACCCCAAATAGAATCATTCGCATCAAGCGTTTTTTGCAAAATATTTCAAAAGCGCGCGTCGATTGGCCCAGGCACTTCAAGGCTGGAAAACTATTTCCAGAGAAACTTTCCCAGATACGAAATTATATTATCGCATCAATACCCGCTGTCATCGACGCCGTCCTCGATACATTCGATAGTCGAAGCGCCGGATCCAACCAATTACAGCGCAACTGTCGGGTTCAAGTGGAGAATGGAGTTTGAACTCGCTAAATCTATCGAGGAACAGTACTTGGCGGCCAATTCTTTGCTTAAGTCCATGCTATTTACGCAGTCGCGATTGTTATGGCATCTGAAAGGCATGACCGAGTTTTATTTCATGATGCAGGGCGAAGTGATGCACACGTTTAGCGCAACTATTTTCAGCAAGGTAGGCTTCTTCATTCTCAGTGTACGGGTGCACGATTTGATCTATGAATAACATGCTGTCTGGATTGCATTTCCCATATATAGATGGAACGGAAAAGACCATGGTATGACTCTTATGTGTTAGGATCTACATTCAGTAACATTGCATCGCTCGGGAACTGGAGCCACGCTAAGTTTGTGAAAATCCGGGTGAATGATCAGCACAGACAAAAGACATCTCAGACACACTTGCCTGGCCTCAAAGTCCAGATACTAGACAACATCGAATTCGAATATCTGGTACGCTCGCAAAGCTTGATGCTGAAATAGAACTTTTGGCTATCCTTATGATCCGCGGAGTAGCTCAGCTAACAAGTGCGGTTTCTTCTTTCAGCTTCCATGGCCGCTAGGGGGTGTGGTTTATTCATCAGAAAACGTAAAGTATATGTATAACCGCATCTCTTGCTTGCTGCTGCAGGTTAAGATCGCAAAGCATGCGATGGAGCTGCCTTCATTCCTCAAGTCGAGGCCACGGCCAAGCTCTGAACTTGGCTTGTTTTGGAAATTGAGGCTGCGATTCTTAAGCGCAATGAATGATCTCTGGAGCTATTTCATGATGACTGTAAGCGGGAGCAAATGTTTAATATCGGCAATGTAGATGCTGGGTGGTTTTGGACCTAACCTAAGGTGTTCTTGAACCATTCCTGAAACATATTTAGGTTTTGGATGTACAGATCCAGAAATTCCAAGCCGAGATTGAAGAACAATGCGATCTTGACGATATCATCAAGTTATCACAGCGGTTCATTAATCTGTGCTACGAACGCTGTTTTTTGAAGGAGCGGACGATACCCCTATATCGGTCTCTTGTAACGATGTTGAACCTCGCTCTCAAGTTCTCGGCGCTGTTCTCGGCGTTTATCCACGAGCAAGAGCTGGAGTTCCGACAGCCGGGGGGACTACAAAGTATACCATTGCCTACTCAAGGTCACGTAGGTCGGAGCGGGCGGAGAGTGAGTTTCAATACGATGCAGAGCGCTCCATCGTGGCGCAGCAATTTTCATGGGGGCGACGAGGGGATAAGCACAGATTCCGATAGTGAATTCTTGGATCAACAACACGATGGAGACGAAGAGAAATCTGTCGGTGGAGCCGACAAGAGAAAGATGAGTCCTCCACACATTTTCTTTGGCGATGAAGGCGATGCCGATTATTTGGACAACGATGAGGACATAGAAATGGATGCTGGAGAGGGAACTAGTCGCGTCAAGAGACCCAAGGTCGGCACAGAGTTTTCTGGATTAGCGCAGCCAGGCTTGACGTATCAGATGTATCATCCACAGGACCATAAACCGTCAAGTCGGAAGAACTGGAATCATCAAAGTTCGTTTAAACAACAATTACAGGAAATTGAGCACGAGTTCAACCGAAGCAGAGAATTTTTAGCCAAGAGCCTGAGGGTCGTGGTCAGCTCGAATGCGGCTCGAGGATATGCCACCCGGAGTGGGGATGTTGCAGACTTGCGACAGGGTGAAGGTGACTCGAGCTATCTGGACGGCCTAATCCTTGCCCTTTCGTCATAATCCCTTTGTTAAAATCTCATCGCTCTCATTGCAGCCCTTTAAATAGTAATAAACGTCTACCCTGAAATGTAACACAACATGGTCATGCTTCGCCCGTTCCTGAATCGATAAATTGCCGGGACTGTGTTCACGAATTCAAAACAATCACAGGACGCGTTCTATACACCGTCGCGTCTGAGCTGTGTTTACTAAACCGCCCTGCTAATCTTCTGCTCCATCTTCGGACTCTCATTCCTTTCTTTTCTTTCCTTTTTATTATATGCCGTATTAATAACTCATTCAACCGGGATAACAACCAGCAGAAGACAGCAATGGGATTCAAAAAGACCACATTCGGCCTTATGCCGCCTTCTGCCCGTGGTGGCGCATCCCGTGGTCGAGGCGGCCGAGGTGGTGGACGAGGAGGCAAAGTATACAGAGCACCATCTGCACAGTCTGCGCAGCCCTTTGTAGCAACAGGGGACGAGGGAACACATATTGAGCAACGGTTCGACGACGTGGCATTGCAGGATGAAATTGATGAGAAGCTGGGATTCTTCAAGTTCCAGGAGGGACCCGAGAAGTTGGGCTGGCTTATTAATCAGCATGCGGTATGGACGGGACTCCTGCTTTGGTTCAGACCAATTTTCGTTGGAATTGCTGAATGCCTAAGGCTAATTCGCAGATGGGCGACTCTTTATTGAACTGTATAGACACTCGTAAAGGACGAGGATTGGCCAACGGGTCGATCGGCAATCGACTACTACTTTATTCAGGATGACGGAGAGATGTTTAAGACGACTGTGAAGTATAGTCCATACTTCTACATTGCACCTAAGGTATGCTTGTCTTTGAACCCATTGCTGGGCCTGAAGAGTTGACAATAAAGGATGTCTTTTTGTTGCCATAATCAAGGCACTAACCAACTTTGATCTATATACTTTTATCCAAATATTAGGTTGGACTCGAAGGAGATGTCGAGGAGTACATCCGCAGGAAGTTTGAGAGCACAGTCGAGAAGATGTCTAGAGTACAAAAGGAAGATCTGGACTTGGTAGGACAGCCGAACATTCATCACAGGTACAACGCATTCGACACCGTCGTAATGCCATAAAATAGGATTCTGATGAGATACTGCCATTCTTTCTCCACTAGCCAAACCACCTTCTTGGGAACACTCGCACGCTCATCAAATTGGCATTCAGAAATGTACGTGATCTGCTCTCTGTACGCAAAATTATTCTTCCAGCAGCCAAGGCCAATCAAGCGAAAATGTCAGCTCTGGATACATATGCGGAGGTTATTAGTGCATCAGCAGATATGGACCACGAACCCATTGCATCAAGGGCCGGAGGAGGCGATGGGCTGGATAATATCGTGGACATTCGCGAATATGATGTTCCATATACTATCCGTGTGGCTATTGACAAAGGTAACAGATACCGAAAGCAATCGCTTGCTACAACCATACTTTGAATCCGTTATTACTGCCATTCTTACACATACCACTTGGTTTTGTTTCTTATCGATGGGTAACCCTTTAGACATTCGTATTGGTCTGTGGTACACAGTTAAAGTAACGCCAACAGATGTGGAAATCAAGCGGCAGATGGACAGGGTTGCTCGTGCGGATCCAGTCGTTTTTGCATTCGATATCGAGACGACAAAATTGCCGCTCAAGTTTCCTGATGCGGCAATTGACTCCGTGATGATGATTTCATATATGATTGACGGACAGGTATGTAACGGCGATCGTTGTTCATCTAAGGATTCAGGACAAGGATCATTTATCGTCGTAGCAATAATGTACTGAAATTCTGATTTTCTACTGCTGCACGCTGTAGGGCTTCTTGATCACAAATCGCGAAGTAGTTTCTCAAGATATTGATGACTTTGAATATACCCCCAAGCCTGAATACGAGGGCTTGTTTACAATTTTCAACGAGCCTACTGAGGTACGACCTGAAAAGGTCGATGTTTTAACACGAGACGGCACTTCTCGAACGTTTTATGCAGAAATCTGACAAATATTTTTCCTTCTTTTGTGAGTGCAGGAAGAGTGTCTTCGGCGGTTCTTCCACCACGTCCAGGAAGCCAAGCCCACCGTGTTTGTCACATACAACGGAGACTTTTTCGATTGGCCGTTTATGGAAACAAGAGCCAAGATTCATGGCATCGACATGTTCCATGTAGGGGGCCTTGCTTTCAATTACTGTTGATCATCATGGATATAATTGAAGCCATCAAAGGCGATAACTAATACAGGTACTCATACCTCTATTCCTACAGGAAATTGGTGTCAAGAAGGACGACGAGGACGAATACAAATCCAACACAGCTGTCCACATGGATGCCTTTCGATGGGTGAAACGTGATTCTTATCTCCCCATGGGTAGTCAGGGTCTGAAGTCGGTCACTAAGGAAAAGTTGGGCTACAATCCAATGGAGCTAGACCCAGAAGACATGACACGATTTGCAAGCGAGCGGCCGCAGACATTGGCCCAGTACTCAGTTTCTGATGCCGTTGCCACCTATTACTTGTACATGAAGTACGTTCACCCTTTCATTTTCTCGCTGTGCAACATTATCCCGATGAATCCGGACGAGGTCTTGAGAAAGGGTTCAGGAACACTCTGCGAGACTTTGCTCATGGTACGCTATTTTCACTTGCCTCCATCCTATGTACAGTTTTATGAGGTACTGTACTGCAAACTGATCGGCACTTGTTTTTATTATCCTGTGTAGGTCGAGGCATACCAAGGCAACATCATTATGCCCAACAAGCATACAGAGTCCTATAACAAGATGCATGATGGACATCTACTGGAGAGCGAGACGTATGTCGGAGGGCACGTGGAGGCCTTGCAAGCAGGCGTATACAGAAGTGACATTCCCAATCAATTCAGTATTGTCCCCGAGACTGCCCAGAAGCTGATCGACGATTTAGATGCGGCCTTGAAGTTCAGTATTGAAGTCGAGGGTCAACTTAGCTTGGGCGACGTGACCAATTACGAGGAGGTATGTGCGCTGATTGCCGTGCTACGTATGTCATATCCAACGTAGTAATGAGTAAGGTTGTTTGATTGACCCGTCTTTATTGTGCCACAGGTCAAAGCAGCCATTGCCGCACCACTCATGGACCTGAGAGATCGGCCAAATCGCACGGAGAATCCCAGTATTTATCACTTGGATGTCGCCGCCATGTATCCAAATATTATTCTGACCAACCGACTGCAGCCAGATTCAATCGTGGAGGAGTCCACTTGTGCCGCTTGCGACTTCAACAAGGTCGGGAAAGACTGTGACCGACGTATGACCTGGTCCTGGCGCGGAGAATACTTCCCAGCCAAGAAGAGCGAGTACAACATGATCAGAAACCAGCTGGAGGCCGAACGCTTCCCTGGAAAGAAATCTTGGGACGAACCGCTGTCATTCCATAATCTTCCAGAGTCGGAGCAAGCATTACTGATCAAGAAACGTATCGCCGAGTACTCGAGAAAGGTTTATCGCAAGACCCACGAGACCAAGGTCATGGAAAGAGAAGCTGTTGTCTGCCAGAGGGAGAACCCGTTCTATGTCGATACTGTCAAGGCCTTTCGTGACCGCCGATACGAATATAAGGGCCTGCACAAGAAATGGAAAGGGAACGTGGAGACAGCCCTTGCCTCTGGAGACCTAGTCGAGATCGAGAATGCTAAGAAGATGGTCGTGCTGTACGACTCTCTGCAGCTAGCGCACAAGTGTATTTTGAACTCGTTTTACGGATACGTTATGCGAAAGGGAGCCCGATGGTACTCGATGGAGATGGCGGGGATTGTGTGTCTGACGGGTGCTAGGATCATTCAGCTGGCGCGTCAGCTTGTCGAGCAGATGGGGCGACCTCTTGAGTTGGATACGGACGGCATTTGGTGCATTTTTCCGCAGACATTCCCTGAGAATTTTGCGTTCAAGCTCAAGAACGGCAAGAAGTTCCCAATCTCATACCCCTGTACCATGCTGAACCATCTGGTCCACGACAAGTTCACAAACAAGCAGTACAAGGTCCTCAGCAACCCCGAGGAGCACGAGTACGAGACGATCGAGGAGAACAGTATTTTCTTCGAAGTCGATGGTCCCTACCACGCCATGATCTTGCCCTCGTCCAAAGAAGAGGACAAACTGCTCAAGAAACGCTATGCCGTGTTCAACAAGGACGGATCAATTGCCGAGTTGAAGGGTTTCGAGATCAAGCGTCGTGGAGAGCTCAAGATGATCAAAAATTTCCAGTCGCAGCTGTTCAAAGTCTTCTTGGAAGGATCGGATCTCGAGGAGTGTTATGCGGCTGTGGCAAGGGTGGCGAATCAATGGCTCGATGTTCTGTACAGCAAGGCCGTGGATCTAGAGGAAGACGAGCTGTTTGATCTGATTTCGGAGAACAGGAACATGTCCAAATCTCTAGAGGAATACGGTGCACAGAAATCGACCGCCATTAGCACAGCAAAGCGTCTAGGAGAGTTTTTGGGTGATCAGATGGTCAAGGACAAAGGACTGAACTGCAAATTCATTATTGCGGCACAGCCTGCTGGCAGTCCCGTAACGGAGAGAGCCATTCCGGTCGCCATTTTCTCGGCCGAACCAGCAGTGATGAAGTTTTATCTAAGGAAATGGCTAAAGGACAGCAGCTTGCAGGACTTTGATATCCGATCGATCCTGGACTGGCACTACTATTTAGAGCGATTCGGCGGAGTCATCCAAAAGTTGATTACCATTCCCGCAGCCATGCAAAAAGTCACCAACCCGGTGCCTCGTGTTCGACATCCCGACTGGCTGTTCAAGCGTGTCATGGCAATGGACGATAAGTTCAAGCAACACCGTATCACTGACGCCTTCAAACCTGCAGAGAAGAGAGCATATGGCGGCGATGGAGTCATGGATCTGGAGGACTTTGGTTCGACAAGCATGGGAGGACTATCGCGTCCTGTAGTCCACAAGATCATGAAGAGTACCAAGGACAAGAGACGACAGAAGGAACAAAAATCGATCGAAGCACAGGTCTTGGAGCTTGAGTTGCCTGAGGAGATGCCAGACATGCTGATAGATTATCATGGATTCTTGGCCTACCAGAAGATCAAGTGGAAGCGACAGCGACTTGAGCGAGCTCAGCGAAAGGCATTGGGACAATCTCGAGCCAAGGGTCCTGCGGGATCGCTCTCAGGGTTCATTCAGCAGCAGTCTACCAACATCTTGACCAAGTTCTGGCAGATCATCCAGATTGTCGAGACAGAGATTCCTGGAGAGTTCAGGCTTTGGATTCTGATTGATAAGACATTGCATTCCATCCGACTATCGGTCCCCCGCATCTTTTATGTGAACAGTAGAGTCGAGGACACCAACAACGAGACAAGATTGTTCCCGAAACAAAAGCTGGTTCGAACGCTGCCCCGTGCCCATTCGTGCCTACATTTGTACCAGTTCACCATGTCGGAGAACCTCTATCAAAGAGAATCTAAAAACTTGTCCAGCTTTTTCAGTCATCCCGACGTGGAGGGTGTTTATGAGACGCAGCTACCGCTCCTCTACCGCGCCATCATCAACTTGAGCTGTGTCTGTTCGGTCAGCAACCGTGCCAAACGTGGACTGGACGAGGGATTCGAGCTGGCTGATCTCAAGGCAGAAAACATGGACAAGATGCCGTATCTGCAGGAGGACCGGTCGCTTCACTACCTTTATTTATATCACGCTACTACGGATACCCGACACCTTCTTGCCCTCTACTCTTCAGTCCACAACCGTGTCTTTGTCTTTGTCGTTGATGCACCAGGACAAAAAGGGCAGATGCCGAATATGTCCAGGACTTATGAGGCGGTCAAGGCTGAGATCGAGAAGATGCCGACATCAACTCGCAGAACCAACAAGGCCTGGGATTATTTTGGCCAGCTCCAGTTCGATGTCGAGTACGTGACGAACGAGAAGGCTGCGTTTAAAGGTCTGGTCAAGTGTTTGAGTAAGTACCAGGACGAACGCCGCGGACCCACTGCGGTCATTTTACATTCACCAAGACCCAAGCAGAAGCTGCTTGAGAGCATGAGTATCCTAGCAGAATTTCCGCTGATTTCTATGCCATGTTCCAAGAGTACAAAGCCATTTCAGGCACTTGCGTGGCAGACTAACGCAACAAAGCGTATGTTGGCCCAGTTTTTGACGGTGGGGGGATGGGTCACGGAGCAGATCGCATTGGCACGGTACGCGGATGTGCCTCTCTGCAATATCGAGCAGGACTCGCCCATCTTTGTGACGGATGTGCTGCTCGCACGCCGACTTCAGCGGCATGACATGCTGCTGTGGTGGTCTCCTTCGAGCAAACCCGATCTAGGTGGTCGAGAGGACGACGAGAATTTGTCTGGCATGGAAGAGTTGCAGGATCCGAACATCAACGTGCCAGGACACTATGAGACTGTATGCTTGGAAATGGACGTGCTTCACTTGGCGGTCAACACACTTTTGCAGTCGACTCTGATTAATGAACTCGAGGGTGGGACTGAGACTGCGTTGGACGCGTCTCATACGCTGGATGATTACAATTCTGGAAAGGTTTCGAGCATTATTTCATTCGGTACAGGAACCGCCTCGACCCAAGCATTTGCAGTCATCAAGAATATGGTCAGGGGCTGGGCGATCGAGTTAGCAGAGACCCAAAACTTCTTTGCGGAGAGCATGATGGGCCATTTCCACCGCTGGCTGACCAGTTCGAGCTCAAAATTGTATGACCCATGTATGTACGCACTCGTACACGGCCTGATGAAGAAGGTGTTCCTACAGCTCGTTTCGGAGTTCAAGAGACTGGGGTCCCGCGTTATCCTGGGCAACTTCAACAAACTCACGATCGCCACGTCCAAGGCGTCTGTCGGAAACGCATACGCCTACTGTAGCTGGATCATTCGCCACATTCAATCCAAGCAACTGTTTATGACGATGGATCTGATCCCGGTCCACTATTGGGAACAATTGCTCTGGATGGACTCCGCTAACTATGGAGGAATCATTTGTCCAAACCCAGATGAGGTCCAGGAAGAAGATCAACCAACGCTCTTGACACAGGCTAATCGAGATATCCATATGCAGTGGAATATTCAGCAGTATCTACCTATGGCACTTCACCAAGAGTTCCTGGTGACCATCGGAGAATTCATCGATCAGGTGTACAAGTTCCGGCACCAGAAGCAGCTTGTGACGCCCAAGAGTTCGGTGAATGGTGCAGATGGTACGGTGAATGGACATGACGATGGCGAAGGCACTAAGCTGACGAACGGGGGAACCAAGGCGGACAAGAAGAATCTCGAGGCAGTCGCATTCAAGAAGAAGTTGGTATCGCACCACATTTCGAGACGGTTGCTGAAGGTCTTTCCCGAGATTTTAGCCAAGAGGAGAGACTCGCTTAAGGATCCGCAGCTTGCTTTCATGTATGCTTTTCCTCGACAGCCTGGCTCGCATCTTCAGATGACGAATCCTGCGCTGGAGCTGATCAAGTCTATCACAGCCGTATTTGGCATCGACACGTCGATCGAGCGAGAAGTCCGGGTGATGCGCAAGAATTTGTTAGATCTGATAGAGATCAGAGAGTTCTCTCCCGAGTCGATCTTTCAGAACCCGTGCGAAAGTTTTGTCCTTCGGGGGGTGATTTGTTCGTACTGCAACTATTGTCAGGATCTGGATTTTTGCCGCGATCCGTACTTATTGCCGAAGATCAAGAAGGATACAGGCGAAGTTATCCTAGGCGCGTGGAGGTGCCAGGAGTGCAAGGAGGAATACGACCGTGAGGCGATCGAAGAGTCGATGGTAGCGATTGTGGAGAGGATGTTGGACCAGTACCAGATGCAGGATCTGAAGTGCGTCAAGTGCAGGAGGGTCAAGGCCGATCACTTAGGGGAGTGGTGCGAGTGCTCGGGTCGGTTCGTCACTGTTCTGGGCAGGACCGAGTACTTGCGGAAGATGAGAGTATTTGACAATATTGCAGAGTTTTATGGACTCTCGCTACTCAAGGAGATTGTCTCGTGGACACTAAATAACTAGGGTCGTGTCAGGACGTGGTTGAGATGTATAATAAAAATGATCAAGGAGGAGCATGTTATTGAGATTTTCGCTAACTTTCACTGGTACCCTGAATCACTGCAGCAGCTTCAATCGATATATCTTTATTTATTTTTTGTATGAGATTGGTGGTAAAGTAGCGAAAGGACGAGGACGGAGAGTCGATGTTGGAGGTTTACACGCCGCGGCTATCGAATGGTTTTCGATACTCGATCCTCTCGACCTTAACCTCGCCATCAATCAATTGATATACATAGAGCACCACAACCGAGCCTTGCAAGTCCATCAGCACAAACGACGGTATCACGTCCCTATGAAGAAGAATTTCAATGTTAGGAAACGTTAGTTTCTGCATCTTGAAGGTAAATCCTGTTCAACGAAACAAGGCAAGACCTTAGAAGTGCGTACTCGATTTGTGGATGGTACGCTCCAGTGGCCGACCCTGGGTTGACAAAGAATTTGCCCTCGTGCTCAAACGCCTCAAACTTGTGTGTGTGTCCGGTGAGTAAGATATCGACGTCCATCTGGCGCGCCGTGATATTGAGAGCCTCGGTATCGCCCCAGGGGATGACCTGATGTCCATGTACAACACCAATACGAATTGGGCCGTGCGTGATGATCTTTGAAAGCGGCCAAGATGGGTTCTGAAGGCGTTTGGAGAAATCACAAGCGAGGGAAGGGGCGTAGAGAGAGCGAGAGGAAGGGAAGGATGTTGATTAGAGAGATTTGCTCCGGTAGATAGATTCAGAACAGCCATCCTTGAGTCCTCTCTAACTGGCCGTATTGATTTTGTTACCTGGTCATAATCTCCTCTGACAACTTGGATATCTCCTGCAACTGATCTGAGGTAGTCAAACGTCTCTTTGTCGCAAATGTTTCCTGTAGAGATTATCTGCTGAATCTTTCCTGGGACCTATATCGCCACGAATGCCAAATTGGAGCTCATGGGTGAGAAAGTACGGCCTTTTGACTCGTCACACACACCCTAGTACCAAACTGGCGCGCGTAGAGCCACTGATATTAGCTCCTTGAGGATTTTTCCTTACAAGCAGCTTCCTGAACTTTGCAGGCAGGTCGTGTGCCCTGTTGGGAATATGAAGATCGCCTATTACGAGAACCAGCTGATGTCGTTGTTGGAGAGATGCATAAATGCCTTGTTAGCTTTTTTTTTTTTTTTCCTGCTGCGATGTATCCAGGTTGGTTCCTTTTCCTGCGTCGAAACCTCTTCTGTGTTGCAGGTCGTTTACCATGATGAAGAGTTATCGCTGTGAATAAAAGCCGAGGAGAGAGAGGTAGGAGCGAGGGAGGGGGAGCGTGGGGCGATGAGTTGAAGGAGTGTCGATTGTCCAGGCACGTCCAAGATGCTGCGCGGGCAGTCTGTCACGTTTTGTGGGTGACGTGTTTAAATCAAAAGCTCGTTACGCGACAAATATTTTTTCTACTTTTATTTTATTTGGCCACAAGGATCAAAGGATCATCGCCCTTGGTCAAGGCTCTTCATAAAATTCGTCATCGTCTCTACCTGCGCTCGATAATCCTCCTTGGCCACCGTCAACTCCTCCTGCAGATGCAAGTTTCGTTGCTTGAGCTGTTCAGATTCCTTAATCGCATTCTCTTTATCTTGCACGGTCTCCAGCAACAGCTCCTTCAATAGTTCAAACTCTTTGTGAAGTCGCACATACCGCCCGTCCGAGAACTGTAACTGTTCCGTGACATTCTGTATCTTGGTCTCATAGTGCTTCTTGATCAGATACTCGCGGTTCGATTGATTTGTCGTACTTGCGTTCACATTCGCAGACGCCGTCGTCGCACCATCCATCTCGTCCCCGATCATCGACCGCCGTGAGGGCTTGTTGTCGATCGGCCGTCCAGCTGAAGCGCTCATCTCCCTGTCCTTACCGTCCTTGCTCTCCGCGATTTCCTTCGAGTCGTCTGCAATGGTAGGAACGGCTGCCGTCTCTGTCAAATCTGCCTGCGTGCCCTCATCTATTAATTCGACATGGTCTGACTGAACAGCTTTATCTGAAGAGTCGACCCTATCCACTTGTGTCGACTCGTCCTTCGGACTATTCATGGCGCGCTGGGGTGTATGATCACCATTCTTTCCGTTTATATCCTTGTGCTGCGTCCTTATCAGTGCTTCCTCGCCTGCATAAGATGTGTCGCTTGCGACGGCCCCATTTGCTCTATATTTTTGTTTCTTGGCCTGCAATAGAAATAGTATAAAGACGTCAGAAACGAGTTATAAACGAGCCGCATCGTCAAATGTGCCTGATATTGGGTGTGGGTTTTACCAAAACGGTTTTCAGCTTATTGACTTCCTGCTGCAACTGAAGAGTGAGCTCGACATGCATCTCTAACGAACTCGACAATGAGGCTTTATCATCCTCAGCACTATCCAATGCAGCTAAAATGCGCACAAATGTATATCTGATTAGTCATTACCCACAATTGCCTAGTAGTCCCGCAATGAAGCTGTTGGGGATGATTTTTACGTTACCTTGCGCCGCGCTCAGCTCTTCCTGTTTGCTTGTGCTCGACAGCTGGACTGCTTCGATCTGTGCCTTGAGGCCTTCGATATCAGCCTTCAGGGCTTCCTCTGCAGTCTTCCACGCTAGTTCCTGCTCTTTATGCTTGAGCTCCTCAGCTTCCAGTTCGGCCTTAGCCTTTACTTCTGCATCCTCCTTTTCCTTAGTATCCTGTTTGTTCTTGCCTTCCTGCGTTTCCTCGACATTGGTTTCAGTCTGGTCAGTGCTATCCTTGCTCAACCCCTCTGCTGTCTCAGAAGCAACAACAGCCGCAGCAGCGGCGGCAGCGGCCTTTTTTTTCCTGGCCTTCTTTGAAAGCGGTACCTTCTCCTTCTCCGTTGTCTCCTCCTCCATGGCATGGTCGTCCTCGGTTTCTGCCATCTTCGAATCGTCTTCGACTTTGCTTTCCTCCCTCTTGGCCGAGGCCTTCTCAGCACTTGCAGCTTCCGCGGCCTTCCTCCGATCCTGCTCAGCGGCCAGACTGGTCCTCGTTTCCTCTAACGATTTCTTCGTTTCTTCCAGCTCTTCTTCAAGCGTTTTCTTGAGTTGTTCAAGCTCCTTGACTCTCGTCTCTGTGTTCTCCAGATTCGACTTCATTTCTGAAAGATCCTTGGCAAGATCAGCCTTTGTGCGGGACTCGCCCTCTTTCGCAGACTGTTCAGCCGCCTTCAGTTGCTCGTACTGTGACTGGAGCTGTTCCTGCTCTGTTTTGACTTTTCCTAATTCCGACTCCAGCTGTCCGATGCGATTGATATGCCCACGTTCCTGCTCTGTAGCCTGCCCACGTGCTAGTTCCAAATCTCTGTTCAGCTGGCCGTTTTGTTCCTGAGCTGCCTTCAGATTCTGTTGTTCCTGCACCAAAGCTCTCTTTAAGTTCTCATCCGCCTGTTTGAGCGTTGCGTGCTGTTGTGAGAGCTGTGCGTGGGCTTTTTCAAGCTGTGCTTTGTCCCGCTCGAGAGCGTTGTAGGATTGCTGAAGCTGCGAGAGCTCGGTCGAAATCCACTTGAAAGTCTCAAGTTCGCTGTGGAGTTTCGAATGTTCTGCCTGAAGGGTCTCTAGCTCGAGTTCGGCCTTCGAAAGTCGTTCGATTTCAGTCTCGAGGCGCTGGACATTATCGCGCAGAGATTGGTTTGCCCGCTGCTCATCCTTAAGTTCCCTTTTTTTTATGGAAGCAAAAGATAAAGGATGCTTATAAGTAATGATAGCGCAATTTGCATTTTGATTCGATGTCTGATGAGCCTTGGCGTTGAAAGACGTACCCTGCAAGAACATCCCGAATGAGTCCCAGCTCCTTTTCAATGGCATCCTTTTCCTTGCGTATCAAATTAATCGTGTCCTCGTTGGCCACTCCTGCACGTTCAACATCCAACTAAGGACAAAGGGGATAAAAAGAACATGTCAGTTCCTAGCCTGGATATTTCTGGTGACCAAGTCTCATGCGATTGCTCCATTAAAATACCTGCAGCTCCTGATTCTGCTTTTCCAATGCCTGAATCTTGCCCTGGAGCTCCGTGACATGCCTGGGGTATAATGCATTGATCTCATACAGCTGTTGATGCAATTTCTCTATTCATATAATCCAGGTGCCATGGCGGGATTGTCAGGTCGGATCCACAAATCCACAAAATCATAAAAAAATCTCTTCAGTTCAGAGATGCAAAGGTTATGAAGCTGTACCATTCTCCTCAATCTTTGCCTGGAGATCTATCGTGGCGGCCTCGAGTGTCGACTGTGACTTCTCTAGTTCCTTCTTGACGGATGCGCCACCCATTAACCATGACCCTCCTGGTTTCTATCGTATAAGAGCGGTCGAATTTCAGAAATGACTTCAGAGTCGCATTTACTCAAGTAAGACAGGACTGAAAATGTAATAACAGTTGGGAGAGTACATACTGCTGATGCCTGATTCTGCAAGTTCTCGATGCGTTTCGTCAGCCGCTGATTATGAAAAGAAAGCAGATCCAGATCTTGGAGCGACTAATTTTTTTTTTTTTAAAAAGTGTACAGCACAATGGCCAAAAGCCGTCGAGAAATATCATCAGATTATAGACCTTTGGCCAGAGATACTACGTATCATACTGTTGAGCTTCGATCATCCTGTACCTTTCTCACTTCTTGCTCCTTTTCTTTCAGGGCTGCTTGGATTGCTGCATTTTCCGTTTGCTCCTAAATTGTTCCGAAGCATTAAAGTACATGGGAGAGTCAGCGGCGTCACTTGGATGCAAATGGGTGTACCAATCGCCTGGCTCAAGTAACGATCGTCCGCCTTACTTTTTGAAACTTGTTCCTCAGAACGAGATGCTGTGCTTTGATTCTGTTTGAGGAGGTCCAGATGAGGGCATGCAGAAGATATCAATGCGAGTATTAGGAGTGCTTCGATCTCAGAATGACATGACTCTAGTCTGTCGTCGCGTGCTCCTCTGTCCATACTTTGTGTAGTCCTGAAAGAGTTTGTGGTACTTCTCCGCGAGTTCCTCGGAGTCGTTCATGGCTAGTATCCCTCGACGCTGTGTCCTGTGCCCACTGCCGTTCTTATGCTCGCGCGCCTATCTTCCAGTCGCCTTTGCGTGTGAATGAGTGGAATGGGCAAATGCTGAGTTAGGGCGGGGTAGGTTATGATGAGTGAACGTGTAGAACTGGGCGCGGTTGAGTGAGTTGAATTATTGAGTATATCCTATCCAAAATGACGTCTACTGCTGCGGTCAAAATGCCAGGCTTTAACGGCAGGCGTGCTCATATAAAAATTTTCGTGGCGGCGATCTTTGCTCGATCCTTAGAAAAAAGACCATCACACAAACTGCCTTTTCGCATTAAAGGACATGTGCCGAGGAAAAAGTAAAGAACCGAGAACGATCTGGGACAACTAGAAATGGTGATGGCAACTTCATGAGGACATTTCCGAGAGTTGTCAGCGCTGGACTCTGTTAAAGAGGAATAGTTGTCTTGAACCAGAAAAGTTCCGGGCATTCTTTTTTATTTTTTTCGAATGCTTGGAGTGCTTTTTGTTGTGAAAAGACCCTATTACGTGGTCGGCCTATTAGGGCAGAGAGTTATTCAAACGGGGCTTGCTCCGGCTCGCTGTCTGGGTCGACCCAATTTTTGGCAACGTCCTCCGAGACGTTCTACTTCTTATTCCATCAAAAAGCAAATATGGGACTGGGATTGGAGTGAGAACGAAGGGCGGCGTCGGAAAGGTCAATCGATGCTTGGTTATATTACGATTGTGTGCGGCCACCTTGAGATCATCGTTATTCGTTGTGATTCACGGGGGCCCCATGGAAACGACCAAGAATAAAATAAAATGCGTTCAAATCTCATTTATTCTGGTCACTGATCTCATTTGGTGCTCGTTCACGCTTGCTTGCTTGCTTGCTTGCTTGCAATGGCCCGTTAGCAGCATGCTATCATCTTTCTGAGTGACAGAGAGAGGAGCAGCTGCAGCGATAACGAGGATGCCACTGTTCAGGCTAGGCTACGCAGTTGCTTTGTATAATCTCGTGTCCTCGACAGATCAGTGGCCAAATACCTTTGTATCGCTGCTTTCTATCGTTCTTTATCAAGGTGTAAAGGCGACTCAGTCTCATTCTTTCTGCTGCAGCCTGCAGTGATGACAGTTTTCACCGGTCGATAGGCGAGTGAGTATGGTTCCTTTCTTCCTTCCTCTCTTCTTTCTTTTTCCTCTTTCTCTTTTCTTTGTCTTCTTCAGAGACGTAAGGTCAGTGAATCGAATGTTCAATAAAGCAAATGTTCAAAAGGTAACCTGTTCCGGAACTGCAACAGATGGAGCGGCTGCTGCAAGTGCTATCTGCGATGCATGCGTGCGGTGCGTGTGATTTATACGGCGTCTGTGATATCTGTGGGCTTGGACTTGGAATGGACTACGAAGGCGAGGATGGTCATTGGCTCATCGGATCCTTTATACAACATCGCACCAGCCCACTATGGACAGGTCGGCCAATGTGCACTGGCAGCGGTTTGGGGGACACTGGCGGTACAAGGACCTTCATGTCGCAAACAAAGTGCTATGTGCTACATGTTGTGAGCACTAGCTCAGGTCGGCTGCGCTTGTGTGTAGTGACCAATGACATACTGGGCTGCGATTTGCTTGGGCCCAAACCGTCCCTTATATTTTGTCGAGGTACCGTTAGTCTGTGCAGTCTCCTAGATCCCAATACTACCGCCATTTGAACCATCTATCCGTCCTAGCTTGAATGAGCAATTCCTGCTGCGGATCGCATATTATTGCTACTTTCTCGTATAAAGACTATATGTACATAGGCTATGCATAGTAATATATATCCAGCCGATAAACAAAACCACCTCACTGACCCTGAGTTGAGTCCCCATCCATCTCTGCAAGCACCATCAGCCAGTTCTTTCCGGCCTCGTTACGCATGGCCTCGATTTTGCGCCTGTACCCGTCCGCTCCACCATCATCCGAGGAGAACGATCCAATCGGCGACGAAGGTCTTAACCTCGGCGAGACCGCACTGTTCATGGGCATTGTTCTCGTCTTCTTCAGGATCTTCCTGGAAGGTTCATGTTGGTGAGCTGAAGTTGAATGCACACCTGCACCCACAGAATTGCCCGAACGCTCGAGCTGCAGCGATGTCATTGACCGCTCGAGGGATGCAAGCCGGTGTCGGTGCACATGGTGTCCATCTTTACAAAGTGTGTGGTCCTCATTCGAGTCATGTTGTTCCTGTGCCTCGTCACCCGCAAAGCTGACGCTCGAAACCCCCGTGTTCTTCTTTGTCGCACGCTTCTTGACCTTGATGGACTCCTTTTCGTCTCCTTTTCCGTGGCCGTTACGTCCGTTGCTACTAGCGTTGTCTACCGCTTGCCCGTTCTCTTCAGCCTGGCCTGGCGACTCACTTGTAGGCCACGACGTTGATTTTGTGCTCTTTTTCTTTTTCTTTTTCTTCTCCTTAACACCCGCCGAGGGCCCAAGGGCAGCTCCAGACGTCTTGGCTGTAATTGCTGCGACCTCATCGTCATGCAGTGCATCCAAATCCTTCACGTCCACATCCGCATGCGCCAGACTATGATGCTCGTCCTCATGATCGCTATCCAGATTCACGACTCTCTTGACGCGTTTTGTCGACTTGACTAGCTTCTTCTTGACTAGTTTGTTGATAGGTGCGTTGGGCCCTACACCCGGAGAGGTAGCAGCATTGAGTGCCTCTTCCGCTACGGATTGCGAAAGTAAGTGGTTATGGTTATCGTGGCCTTGCGAGAGTTCCTGTGCGAATGTAGCGACGGGTGCGGAGGCTGCGGGTATATTAGCCACGTTGTTGATGCTGGAGATGGTCGTCGAAAAGGATGAAGGGCTCATATTGGCGAGAGCACGCTTCTCCACAAACGAGGCAAAGGATCCATCCAGTAGCAGATCATGTCCATTCGCTTTGAAGACTACTAATATCTCGAGACGATACTTGGGCTATACAATATTGAAAAGTAAATGCAGGCCCAAGTTAAAGTGGAGCGTCCTCGCAGCTTGACGTCGTGTTTTGGTATCTTTTAGCATCGCTAGCGCCCTACCTGAATAGCACAGAAAGGATTACGTTCAGACCAGACCTCACGAATGCCAGGAAGAGCCGCCAGTCGGCCAACCTCAGCTGCCTCGTCCAAATGATTCTCTCTAACATCAACCTTTTCTAGGTTCCAAAGCCGTTCTAGTCCCGAAAGGCTCTCTAGACGGTTTCCGCGCAAGTCCAGGACAGAAATGTTGCCCAGGATCTGGTAGATGGACTGTACACCCGAGATCATGTTGTACGACAGGTTGAGTTGATTGAGGTTGTGCAAATGAATCAGCCCAGAGGGTGGCGAGAGGAAGAGGTTGTGCGAAAGGTCCAGGCTGGTGACGGACTGTGTGTGCGAAAACGTGTCATTGTGGGCTAAGGATGGAAACGAGTTGTCGGACAGGGACAGGTGGCGAAGGACCGGCCACATCTTTAGTGACGACAGGATTATAGCATCATCTTCTTCGATCTCTCGCCCCTGTGCAAGTGTAACAGAACCATTGGAACCGTTGCCATCGCCGCTACTGTCACCTCTTTCCGCAGTAACACTGTACCCAAGTTCTTGTGATGTCAACGCGGCGTCCTTGAGCGCTTCCTGTTGCTCCTCCTTGATCTGGACTGCCCTACTGTTTTCCCGTAAAACCCTCAGTCGACGTCTCTTCTCGCTCTTGACGACTGCAGTGACGATGACATCGTACACGTCCTCGATCCCAGACTGAATGATGACCAAAGATCTCAACTGCTTCATCAATGTCTCCCATCCTTCGATGCAGTCTGGTGGTATCTTGTGCAGCTCCAGGTGCGTGAGGGCCGGAAACGTGGCTGAGAGTGGTAGCAGTAGCAATGATTTCTTGTTATTGGTGGCCTCCCCATCCGTCTCCAAGGACTGTCCATGGTTGAGTAGCGTAAGGATCGTATCTGCATTGAAGCCCTCAATCCTGCCCTTGCCCCGGATGTGATCCCCCGGAGGGATCTTGGCAACCAGACGTAGACTTGGGACGTGTTTCAGAAACTTGCGAATAAAGTGGATATCATCCGTGACGGTCAGGCTGCTTGAGTTGAAGGATGCCGCGGTCGACCATTGCTTCCATCCAGTGATCAGCGTGAGAGTGGAGACTGCCGTCGATGAAAACGAACGGATAGACTGTGGCCGTGTCGAAGCCTCTCCTCCTGCTCCTGCTGTTCCAGTGCCACCACCACCTGTTGTGGGTATCTTTGACGGCGGAAATAACAAATTACTCGCAGGGTTCAGGATGCCACTTCCTGTTTTCGCACCCTGTCCTGCTGAAGGAATAACGCGGGGTTTAGAATCTCCAACAGTACTTGATGTGGTTCCCTCCCATCCCTCAAATTCGATGCCGACCTGCTCAAACCGCTCGAGCAGATAGAGGAGATAATACAGATCCAAGGGGAAGATAGGGGCGCGTAGCTGAGCCTGCTGGTAGAGCTGGATTTCAGCTGGATTGGAGTCTGGAAGGATGGCGCTTGTGCCGTCCCATGACCCGTTGTAGATATCTCTGTCGGCTCCACGCGGTTTTGAGTCGTCGCCGATGAGCGAGGCAGGGGCGATGGAGTTGACGACGGCGGAGGTAGCGTTCCAGAGGGACGAGACCATGCCCTGGTAGGCCGCGGCCATGGGGTCTCCTGGGGTGAGGAAAGGGCGGGCATTGGCGGCTGCTACTGAGGCGACTGAAGTAGCTTTGGTGGCATTCTCTGGGGCTTCTTGCGGCGGGGCCAACGTGGGAGGTAGAAGTCGCCGTTGGTTGGAGCGGAGGTAGTGCGAAAGCGTGCGAATATACTTGTCGCCATTGATGGGCTTATCCATTGCAGGCGGGTTCTTGTGTGTAAGGATAGTCAGGGTGAGGGTGTGGATGCGGATGGGGTGATGGCAGATGTTGATGGAAGAAGCTGAAGGAGAAGAAGGAGAAGAGGAAGGATGGGGCACAGGGTGCGAAGAGAAGGTTTCTGTTTCGACGTGACCAGCACGCTGTTATTATTGTTTTTTTCATAGGGAGAGAAAGGGAGGGAAAACCGAATACAGCACATGGGTGCGTGTCTTCCTTTTTTTTTTCCCTCCAACCTCACAAAACACGAAGCACAAAGCACGAAGCACGAAGCACGCACACCCTGGACAGCATCGACTATGGTCTATCCTGCACGCCGTCTTCTGCTCCTTCTGCTGACAGTCTGCACGGGTAGGGCACACGAACAGAGACCTTGTCATCTTCTACAGGTCAGCTCTACAGAAGAAGGACCACACCATGTCCATCCCGCCAGTCCTGTGTCTCCAAAAGCAGATGATGAGATTTGAGTATGTGAACACAATACCCTGTTCTACGAGCGTGGATGATAGAGCACGAGAATGCTCTCATTTATGCAACAAACAATAAAACAGTAGTAGCATGGCTATACATATTTCTTTTTCCTGTTCGTGCTATTAATCGCAGCGGTAGTATGGATAAGTTTTACTGCATTAGTTGGCTGCATCTTCGCTCCCTGTGCATGTCAAAGTATTAAAGCAGATCGTCCATCAGTATCCGGCTGCAATGGCGTGCTTCCTCGTATCGCTTGACGCGTAGATGTACCCATCGGTCTCTCGTATCACAGCCTGCACCTCAGCCTTGGCCAAAGCACGATCAAAGATGGTAACGTTATGTCCAATTCCTCTTAGGAATGCAATCTCTGTTGTCGAATACCCGGCCTCGATATCCACAACATTAGGCATTAGCTGGTGGTGAATGCGAGGGCCCTCAATCGCATCCATGATATTCATGTCGTGGTTGTACACGTTCAACATGGTCTGACATATATTTAAAAAAGAGTGTCCATTAATTGAAATGCATGAAATCCCACGTGGCAGATAAAACAAAAGCGCGGTTTGTACCTGAAGTACTGCAGTCAAAATCCTAGATCCTCCGCTTCCACCAAGAGCCATCTCGAACCGCCCGTCCTTCTCAACAATCGTCGGCACACACGACGACAGAGGCCTCTTTCCAGGCTCAGGATAGTTGTAGGGCGAGGGCTGCAGTCCAAACGCATTGGCCCGACCCGGGATTGAAAAGTCATCCATCTCGTCGTTCAAGATCACACCGGACTTTGGATCCATTAGCTTTGACCCGAATAACAAGTTGACAGTCGAAGTCAATGCTACGGACATGTCGTCCTTGTCCACAGCTGAGAGATGTGTTGTACCATGGTTGTCGATCGCACCCCAGTGCGGATTGTAGTACTCCACAGGGAAAGTGCGCGTGTCGGAGATATTGGCACGGATCTGAGCGGCCGTGTCCTTCGACATCATATTCTCAATCTTGGCTTCAAGGTCTGTGAAATCTGGATCGCCAAGCTCGGTTCTTTGTGCAAATCCGACTATGCAAGGGAGAGAGGCTTGAAGTGTCAGCCACCTCAACGCCGTACCATTTCAACGTAGCATGCATGTTTTGCGATTATCAGACGCTTACATTTCATGGCTTCAATAAGGCGATGCGTGTCCAGGTTGGCATCGTCCTTGACCTTGCCCACATTGTAGCGCTCCAAGATGTTCAAAATGCTGATCAGAGCTGGCCCACTGGTCGGTGCTGGCGAGGTGTAAATCTTACGTCCCTGGTAATAGCCTACCATCGGCTTCTTGACTAACGGCCTGTAGTCCTTCATATCCTGCATCGTCAAAATCCCTCCGTGTTCTTGCACATGGTCGACGATCATCTTGGCAATCTCTCCTGTATAAAATACATCCGCCCCCTCTTTTCCAATGGCCTCCAATGTATTCGCGAGTGCCTCTCGCTTAATCAGCTGTCCTTCTCTCAGTGCCAGACCGTCCGCTGCAAAGACACGAGACCAGTCAGGCTCTGTCTCCATCATCTCTTTCACCAGTTGGATTCGGCGCGCCAGTTCGGGCCCAACAGTCCACCCTTCTCTCGCCATCCTGACCGATGGAGCAAACAGTCTTTCCCATGGTAACTTGCCATATCGCTTATGAGCGAGTTCAAGTCCACGTATCTCGCCAGGCACGGCTACAGAGAGTCCACCACGCTGCGCGAGGATGGGATCTTTCTTGAACATGGTCAGGTAAGACGCAGCGGGGGCCGTCTCTCGGAAATCGATAATCTCGACTGTGCCGTTGGGAAGGCGGATGGCCATAAATCCTCCTCCACCGATGCCGGCGGAGAAAGAGTTCACAGTACCGATGCAGAGACATGAGGCGATAGCCGCATCCACGGCATTTCCTCCCTCTTTTAAAACTATGCAAGGGAGAGGTCGATACGATGCGGGGTGTGAAATGGACGGTTTGGGGCATTATCCATAGCATAGAAAACGAAAAGGTTAGTTGACTGCTCACATCAATTGGCGTCAACATAGACTAACGAATATTTCCCATGCCCATGCCTAATATATACCTTCCACACCAATCTCTGAACAATGGATCTCCTCCGCAGCAACAGCTCCATACTTGGCCTTGATCAGCACCGGTGGGTTCTTTTCAATGACTGGCAGCAATTTGAGTAGGGAAATTGTAAGTTAAAGCCAGGCCATACTCTTCGCCAACTTAGTTCAAGAGTCATTGAAGACGGTGTGCAACAAGACGGATGCCATACTTGGTGCGCTGCCGACCTTGAAGACCAAGGTGACAGCCAGGAGGATGACGAGGATGCCAGAGATGGAGATGAGCATGACAATAATGGTTTTCCTTGCATGCTCAGGCAGGACCCTCTTTGAGCTCGGCCGCTTGCTGGCACTATTAGCAGAGGCGCGAGGTCGGTCGTTCAAAAGGGCCGCTGTTTCCGATTCATCTATCGAGTGCAATGGATTGGCCTGTCCGAGCTCTGCAGACGACAGACCGTCGCGCTGGTTCTTGAGGCTCCCGCTTGTCATTGCGTATCGTGTTTGAAGTGATATTCCTATTTGGGTCGATGAGGAAAGAGAGCGTATGGGGAGGTAGCGCGGTGGAGGGAGACAAGGACGAGAAGAAGAAGACGAAGAGACGGACGGGGATGGCCGCCAGCAAGAGGTAAGAAAAGAGCGGAAGGGGGGGGGGGGGGGGGGGGGGGAAGGAAGGAAAGAAGGAGGGAGGGGAGGAAGGAAGGAGGGGGGTTGGCGGACTGCAGCCAATGATCCAAGGGGGTGTGGGAGTGTTACCAATGCCCACGGACTGTACCACCCAATGTTGTCCTTTGCACTGCCCTCCTTCGCGCACAGTGCAACAGGGGGCTGGTTACAAAGGGGGCAGTCGTTTTTTTTTTTTTTTTTTTTTTTCGTCTGGGCGCAATTGAAATCACGTGTATACTCAGCTAATAGAGTGGCACCCTCGAAGATCCTTCCTTGCCATTCGATCGTTTAGACTTTGTTTGGCATCACAACTGCATCGCACCTCCAGCTCAACACCCAGGAAACAACCGAGAAGGACAGAAACAGGTTATAATTAAAGGATACAGCCACACAAATGCCCTTCGCACAGGTACATGACCAAGAACATTCGATACAAGGGAGGAACATTTGCCTGTCCAGAATGAGTTTCTACAATACAGTACTCACATCGAGTTTGATACCGCGTCTGTAACTTTCTGCTGCAGGTAGTAATCGGCCCTCCAGGATCAGGCAAGACGACGTACTGCAATGGAATGTACCAGTTTCTCAATGGCATGGAAAGGTATGAAAAATCGATTTTTTTCGCAATTGTACCTCGATACGGAATAATGAGATACTGACGTTGTCCTGGATTGATCCCTATTGCATTGCTGTCCATAGGAAAACGAGGATTGTCAACCTCGATCCTGCCAACGAGATTCTTCCATATCCGACCGACATCTCGATTCTGGAACTGATTTCATTAGAGGATACCATGGAAAATCTCCAGCTGGGGCCGAACGGTGGCATCATCTACTGCATGGAGTATCTTGCCGACAACATGGATTGGCTTGAGGAAAAACTGAAGGCCTGTGGAGACGATTATATTGTGTTTGATTGTCCGGGACAGGTGGAGCTGTACACCCATAATGATGCCATGAAGCGGATCTTGAGCAGGCTAGAAAAGTTGGGATACAGAGTAGGCCATTCACGAAACTGCTGCGGATAAAAAAAAAAACTTCATTTACTCTTTGGACTTTATTGACTCCTTTTTCTATGATGTTTTCACGAAATAGCTCTGCTGTGTACATTTGGTGGACTCTCACTACTGCACGGATGCCGCAAAGTACATCTCTGTATTACTTCTCTCACTCAAGACCATGCTCCAACTCGAGTTGCCACATGTCAATGTTTTATCAAAGGTTGATTTAATCGAGACCTATGGTCGGCTACCGATGTCGCTGGATTTTTACACCAATGTGGCGGACCTGAGCTTTCTGCAGTATCATCTGAATCAGGATCCGTTTATGAAACGTTTTCAGCAGTTGAACGGGGCATTATGTGATTTAATCGAGGATTTTGGGCTGGTCGGCTTCGAGACGCTGTGCATTCAGGACAAGGAATCGGTCACACGGGTCGTACGGGCGATTGACAAGGCTGGAGGGTATGTCTTTGGAGGACTGGAAGAGGCGAACGAGAGTATTTTCATGACGGCCATGCGGGCAGGGTCTGAATGGGAAGATGCAGTACAGGATGTGCAGGAGAGATATTTAGAGCACGACAATCCCCACGAGGACTTGGAGCGGTTTGCGAGGGAATACAAGATGGAAAAGGACGAGGACGGAGCAGTAGCACCGACCGGTATGGATGTTGCTGAGGACGTGAAGACGAGTGCAGTGGCACAAAGAGACGATAGGAAGAAAGTCGGCTTTGTGGACGAGTTGGAATAGTAGCTGAGCGGAGTCGTGTTCATCGTGTAATGGGCTAAGCTAGACTACTAGGACGATGCTTTGCGCAGTGAAAAGAAACTCGCTTTACAAAAACGTAAGCCCATTGGAACACGAACCTTAAAAACGAGCAGCCATGCTGATGCCTGTGTCTGTGCCTGTGCCTGTGCCTGTCCCTGAATAGTATTCTTCTGGTACTTCAGCATGTTCTTTCCTATTCCTATTCCTTTTTTTTTTCTTTTTTTATCTTTGTTCCTGCTCTTTCCTTCAAGTCCTCTGCCGCCACCACCGACACCATCAACGACCGACATCCTTCTTGGAACTAGCTCTCAGTAAAAAATAGGACCCAACACCGACCCTCCTCGACATTACCATCTGAACCAAGTCAAGACACACCGCTGCATTTCTTCATACTCGAATCCAACACCAAGCAAAACGAACGCAATGAGTTTCTTTCAAACAAGATCCAGGAACAACAGCCTTGTCATGGGTGCAAACGCGCCCACGCAACATCACCAGCTCTTCCATCCACAGCCTCAGCAGCAGCGCCTTCTCTCTGTCCATCAACCCTCGCTGGGGTCGTCTTCACAGTTGCTGCAACAGGACAGCGGCGGCAGTAGTAATGGTGGCAAATCCATAGACCAGGACTATGCACTGCAGAACCAGAGGCATCCTTCCGCGCGACCCTCAGCAGTAGCACGACCACAGCTATTTTCTGACTTTTTTCGCCGATATGAACTCATGATTGAATTGTATGTTCAGCGAATGAAAACCCCCTTGACTTTTCGCATTTCGACGTGCTATCGCGGTACATGCTATATGTACTGAAGCTCCGCCCTTTTTTTTATTGCCATGTCTGATAGTACCAATCTACGGAATCCTCACCACTGCCCGTCTGGACTCTATGTGATGCCCGCTGCCGACAACATGAACTGTAAGTTCGACATAGTTTTTTCCTCTTCTGCCACTGGGCTCGCTTTATTTAGCCATGATGTTCTATTCGGGCTGACCGTAAGGGGGTGTACTGCGTACCTTCTTTGTTTGTGATGGGCAGTAAGACGGTGCTTTCGTTGTTTGCTTAACCACTCCTCTGAGCTGATAATGCCTGACCTGACCTTACGTGATCCACGCGATATGCCAGTCCACTTCTTTTTTTAAATTTGGCCATACCATGGGACCGACCTATTCCCTCTTTTTGCTTGGAGACAAACAGCTAGCTAATCTTTCTTTCACGCGATTCTTAAACGAATAGTATGGTTCGGAACATTGTTTATTCACAAGGGTTACTACCGCAATGCAGTGTTCAAGTTCCAGCTAGTGATCCCTGCTGATTACCCTGATCGTCGGCCGACAGTGCGCTTTTTGAGTGACATGTGGCATCCGCTGATCGATAACCAGGGCCAATTGGCACTACAGTATCAATTCCCACAGTGGCGACCTCATCGGGATTACCTGTTCCACGTGTTACATTTTGTCAAGGCGGCCTTTAAGAAGTGCGTCCTGGATACGATTGTGGAGAAGCAAGCTGTGAACAAGGAGGCCTATCGGATGTAAGTCAGGAGCACTTACCCAGGATTTTAGTTTATGCAGACCGCAGGAGTTGTATTAATGACCTTTTTTTTTTTATGTGAATTTCAGGTATCGGCATGAGAACAAGATTTTCGCAAAGTTAGCACAGCAGCGAGCACAGCTCTCGATCACAGAGTCGAGTCTTTATGATAACTATCCGTCCAACAACTCCATCAAGTTTTCACCGCTCAGTGACGAGGAGTTTGGTGAGTGCTTACCAATCTTCAAATGATATGGGAAACGCTGTGTTGGAGGCCAAGAGTTGTTCGGACCATGTTTGCTCATCCCAACACTGTATCTCCTTTTCGTTACTCCTGTAGTTGATATCAAGCAAAAGATGATGGGCAGTGCAGTAAGTTCCCTGTTCATATTGGACGTCTTATTGGTCGCTAATAATTTCATCCACAAGAAGTATCTTGTCTAACCATCCTATGAATATTGTCTCCTGTTCATTTTCATATAGTTGTCGACTAGTGCCTCCACTTCAACCTTGAACTTAGACATGCGCTCGGCGTCATTAGAGTCGATGAGTCGTCTGGCAGATTAGCAGAATTTTGATGCAACAAACCCGCATTAAAGCGGATTCAGCCAAAAATATACTCCATTGCTTTATTTTCCTTCTGCGTACCTCAAAGCCCGCAACCGATTATGGTAATTGTATTCAAGGATCGGGGCTACATAATATTCAATGGTGCAATCCCAGGAACCCATACGTTCTATACATGCGCTTGGTCGTTCTGAGACGTTGGTGAACTGTCAATGAACTCTCTTCGATCTCGCGCAGATCCTCCATGACCTTATCCCGCAGGCCCTCCTGTCGTGTCAGTCGAGCAGCAAACGTTCGAAGCAGGTGCACCTCGCACAAGATCAAGCCTTGGGTTTTGTATGGAACCATGCCTTTCTTGGCCCTCATCCTCGACAGTCTTTCCGTGGCCATCTGCAATGTGTTTGACAGTGGCTCCGCTGATGGCGTCAACGACAGTGATGCTGATTCAGTCGTGGGCGCGGTGGCAGAACTTGACGACAAGTCATCGTATTCCTCTGAAAGTCTTAGTTCACTTTCTTGTTGACTGTTACCTTGATCCTGACGCAGCGCAACACGTATTGTCTCCTGTGCCTTGGGGTGCCCATCGCCTGAAGCGGAAGCTAAGTTCAACAATCGCTCGACCTGTCTTAACGAGTTCCTCATCTGGAGCGATACCACGCCCAAGTTGCGACCTGCCATCCGTTGCCAGGTGCTCTTGGCCTTTGAAGAGATGGCCCACAAGAGCAGCAAACTGGGACCGACAGCCAGGAACGCAAAGTTGAGTTCGTTCGCCTTCAATAGCTTGTCTAGTGCTGCCATGGCGACCTCCACGTCCACCTTTGTCTTTTGGACCTGGATCAGGAGCGTTTGGACTAGGTTTCCTACAATGGCGCCCTTTAGTGGGGTCTAGTATGGTTGAATATAAAGGAGAGAGTTTAGAATGAGATACCGAAATAAGATGGTAGTGCTGCCATGCGATGTGAGTTTACGAACCTTGAGCTCCTGCTCGTACGCACGCATGATCATCGAAATATCGCCATTATGCACAGCCTGGGAGAGCGACTGGAGATCATCAGCTCCGAGGCGGTAGTGTTCCTTCCCAAAATCAAGCACCATGCGCTCAAGGCTCTGTTAAGGTCATTCGAAGAAGAGAAAAAAAATTAGAAATGAATCGTGTGTTCGATATCATACAGGCGTACTTCAGCATCCGTGATGAAACTTACGGCAATATCTGACTTGAGACTCTCGTTACCGAGCATCTGCAGCGAGCCTTGGTCGTCCGTGTGTCGAATAATAGCCATAATCCTCATCGAGGGCTCCCACACCCAATCTGAGACGAACCGTCTGGCAGTATCCCACGCTTCCTCGAGCATCCTGTCCAGATCCGCGCGATGTTCGCTGATATACTGAATTCCATACTTCAGCCCAAAGTATCCGATCAATACCGGGATCCAGATCCGGGTCAACCACGATGGACGAAAAAACTGTTGCGCTTGGCTCTCGGTCTGATCCACATAGCGAGGGATATACACCTGGATCAGCTTCTTTAAACGGCTCATAGTCTCGTCGTTGCTCAGATTGGAAACGTCCTGAAGGTTGCCAAGGATCGTCAGAGATCGAGCCGCGTGTCGAGAAGGAACCTTCTGTTGATGAGGGTCCGTAAGGTGACGCGTATCCTTGGAAGCCTTGTCGAGCACGCGCTCCATGAGGCAAACGGTCTTTGAGATTTGTTCCTGAACAAATTTCTCCGCATGCTCCGAGTTTTCCACGTCGATGATTGAACTAGAAGAAGATGGGGATGACGCAGAAAACGAGTCCTCAAAGTGTTCCGGATCGAGATTCAGACCCTGTTCTGCAAGTAGTCCAAGGCATTCTGCTTGGTATTCTTTGATCCGCTGCAGCTGCTTGCGGTGGCTCGTGATCTCGTAGTGGATAGCGACTGGAAAAGAGACTTGCTGAGAGATAATGTGCTTGTTGAGGAAGGTTGGGAAGTACTGGAGCAGCTGCAAAAGATGGTTTTTACGGTCTGCTTCTTGGATTGGGCCGATCAAAGAGTCGATATGCTCGCGTGCGGAGGCAATCACGGATCTTGTCAAGTTGAAGAGCCGGTGTGGCGAGGCTGAAAATTACATGCACAATGTCAGTGGCAATATCATATAGCAAATAGAAGAATAGCCCCAGAGTAAAGCGCACATTCGTTTTTCTATTACGCAAAGACACTTACTCTGAACAATATAAAGCAATCTCCACGGTTGGTTATCAAGCAACGACTGCCAGTAATTGATCTCGCTGGCCAGGGGCAACGTTGCATTCAAGATAACATTCAACAGACCCAGGTACACTGCCACTGTGCACTTTGCCACAAAGAGGTGCTCCAACTTCGAGACCTCGGCTGTCTGACGACACTCAGAAGCGGCTGCGAACAATCCCTCGACCTTTTCGATCTCGAGGAATACGCGTTCTAGGGGCGGAAGGTCGCCTGAACGAAGATCAATGGCTTCAATAGATGCTCGAAGATCCCTCAAGAGAGCCAGATTCGATTCTTCAGTGACGGTATCATCATCCTGCTGTTGTTTGGTGATGGTGTTGGATTCTTTGGTGGTGGTGCTGGCTCTGTCGGTGCCTGGGGAGCTGCGTGGGTTTATTTGACGGTGGTGGCGGTGGTGGTTGTCGATGAGCGGCTGGCTGTCGAGGTGGAAGAGCTGTACGAGGTCGTTGTTTAGGTGTTGCAACCGGTCTGTGATGAAGGTCCCCATTACGGTAAAACAGGTGTGTGAGGGCAATTGTGAAGGAGGAGAATGAGCTGACCAGGGGAAGAGTCGCACGTCTTTTATTTCGCGTCAAAGTTCAAAATCGTCATGATCGCTTCATAGACTGGCTAGAGCTGTAAAACAGTCCCGCTTAAGCTAGATCTATCTTTGACAGGCCAGGTCCCAAAAATGAGGACCCTTTGGAGACCAGGTCCACAGAGTGTTGGGCGCCCTCTCCCTGCTGTAGGGCACTGCTAGCGGAAGCAATTGGCTTCACTAGAGTCCGGAGTACGCATACCAGGCGCGTTCCCTAGTGCCGGCGTGCAATTCTACGGAGACAGTCACCTCGGCAAGGTAAACAAGATTTTTTTTTTTTTTTTTGAAGCGCACTTCAAAAGCACCTTCTTCATCCCACGCCCACACCTCACTCATTCCAGTCGCATATATACAACTATGGGAAAGTCAGCAAAGTTCTTCAAGCGTCCGACACGCAAGGAAAAGGCTGTCATGTCATTGACAAAGGGTACAGCCGAGACCAGCCTATTCGACTCTAGCAACTCAACAACGACTGGAGGGCAGAAAGGACACAGCAAGACAAAGGACGTTCTCTCCGTGACTGCCAACCCTACCATCGCCAAAAAGTCGACTATCTCCTCAGCAGGAGCACACCCACCCAAAGCCTCGCTTGCATACAAGATGCAGCTGAACGGAGGGGTCAAGCAGGCGGTCAAGGATCTAGAGATTCTGGAGGATGTAGAACTCGAGTCTGAGGACGAGGATATGGATGAGGACCATGATACCACGACACATCAGAGCAGTACAGGCAGCGGCAGCAAGGCAGCACAGGCCAACAAGAAGAAAAATGAGAACCTAGACAAGACGAAGCCAAGACTGGATTATGTTGAATTGATGTATGGCAAGCCTCAGTCTGGAAATAAGAGGAAGACATTCATGCCCAAACCAGCCCTCATCAAATAAAGACGAGCGAACTATTGCCTTCACGGCACTTTATATATGCTGCAAGTGCACAGATATTTTTGCTGTTTGCGTTTAATGGAACATGATACCCGGATGAAAAATAAACTGTCCATCCATGAATCGAGTACTAACATGCGGGATCAAGCTTAAAGACTCGGTGTGGATTTGACCCTTGTATGGCGCCATTAATAACCTCCGTTCCGTCTCATTCAGCGACAGGCAGCGGTCCTTTAGCCAGCCTGAGGAGGAACGAGCGGCTAAGTCTTCATCTTGTTTCTCTGATCTGAAATACTCGCCCTATTCCAGCCGTAGACTTGGCCGCATTGCAATCTACTGACGTTTAGCTTCTGTGCTCTGCTCTAGCATCCAATTGCCGTTTCTTTGCCATCCTTACATACTTCTGTCTCCTGGAGAGCGCGCTGAAGGAAGTATCAGTCCATCGCGCTACCACACTCCTCCACGAATCATCACTTGTTTCAGAAAATCGATCAAAGCGAGCATACCAACACCATTGGGCAAAGCAACGCCATGTACATTTAGGGTGACTTCAAGAATACGTCGATCTCAAGCCTGAAGCCTCAGAGATCAATCCCGCCAATCGTCCACCACAGGAATGGCCAGCTCAGGGACGCGTCGAATTCATCGACTACGAGACCAGATATCGCCCAGGGCTCGATCTTGTCCTCCGCGGCGTCAACTGCTCGATCAACCCTCATGAGAAGATCGGCATCTGCGGCCGAACAGGAGCAGGCAAGTCCAGTTTGACCCTGTCGCTCTTCCGCATCATCGAGGCCGCCAAGGGACAGATTCTTGTCGACGGCATCGATATCTCGACTCTGGGCCTGTACGATGTCCGCTCTCGGTTCTCGATTATCCCCCAGGACCCGGTCCTGTTTGCTGGTACTATCCGGTTCAACCTGGATCCCTTGGGGACAAGGCCCGACGTCGACCTGTGGCAGGCACTCGAGGACTCGTATCTCAAGGAATATGTCTCGGCCATGGAAGGAGGACTCAATGCGATGGTGCTTGAGGGAGGCGACAATTTCTCGGTGGGCCAAAGGCAGCTGATCTGCCTTGCACGGGCGCTTCTCCGCAAGACCAGCTTGTTGGTCCTGGACGAGGCAACGGCGGCGATTGATCTGGAGACAGATGCGCTGGTGCAGGCGATTATCCGGCAAAAGTTCCGCGAGTGCACGATCCTGACGATCGCGCATCGAATCGACACAGTGATGGATAGCGACAGGATCATGGTTCTGGACCAGGGACGGGTGGCAGAGTTCGACATGCCAGCGGCATTGCTTGCGGACCAGAGCTCGATCTTTTACTCTCTCGCCAAGCAGTCTGGGAACGCGTAGAATAGCATAGCAATAGGGATACACGACATTCATAAAGCGGCGTTGTTTATTCCCATAGCCCAGATGTGTGCCCAGATATGTGCCCAGATGTGTGTTCAGATGTGTGTCCACACGCCTGCTCAAATGTCTGCTCAGATGCCTAGGTGGTATGTCACGCGCAGTGGACACCATTTTACCGCTGTCGAGCGCCTTTTGTCTGTGGACGACGCCCAGAACTGCTTGCATGCGTGCCAGCATCGGAGCTTGCTTTGCCTCCAGCAGAGGTCCCGGCCTCAAACGGAGACATTCGATCGTCCGGCGACTCCATATCCGAGAAGACATGCTACCCCGGTTGAGGATCCTTTTCTGCTTGCTTTCCTTAAGCGTTGTCCAGGACTCACGGAAGTGACGCTTCTGGCTGTCCCTGAGACTCGCGCAAGGAACTTACTACAGCTACTCGCGTTCCACTGCTCCAAGGTCGACTCGATACAGTCCAGCAATGGTTTGGATGGATGCCAAGGGTACGGCGTGGAGTCAGCTTGTTTAGTAGAGATGGCCCTGCTACATAGGTGCTAGCAGTTGTGGAGGTATGTGTTCGCTATGGAGGTATGTGTTCGCCATGACCAGGAGTCGAACCCGGACGGACAGATTGCAAGTCAATGGCTCTTACCAACCTGGCAAAGAGCCGTGCACGGGTATAAGAATCAACTGAATTCTTTGGTTTCCACCAATCATAGTGATTCATGTGTCGAGGGGGTCTACACCATGTCTTCTCGGCTAAGAGGGTTCTGGGTTATGTGTTGAAAATGTTAATGCGAAAGGCCTGGTGCCCCTCGACACATCTTTTGACTTTTTCTTCCATGTGCTATATCTTTTTTTTTTCTTTTTTTTTGGCACCCGTTGTGACACAGCGGCTACAGGAACCAGCTGTGTGGAGGCACCTAGCAGCAGCGAATGTTCTGTGTATTGTATTTTAGCTTGATGACTGAGGCAGCTATGCGTGGTCACCTGAACCTTAGAAGAGAAAAGTAGGTGCTACACGGCGCTAAAGTCGGATTGGCACACCTGAGCTCACATCGATCGACTGCCGTCGATGTTAGATGCTGCCGCCGATGTAAGGTGCTGGCCGAGACAGCAACAGGTCGAACCCTTGCTGGGAGCCCATCCCCTGCAACTAGACATACATCGTAACAGTGAGCTGCAGCATTTGGAGCGATAACTAGGTATGTTTGCATTTGGTGTTGCAAAAGCACACCGCGCAATGTGCGTTGTGCAGTGTCCGTTGTGCAGTGTCCATGCATTGTGTAACGTCCATGGATCGACGTACTCTACGCATAACTCTTGCACGGGCTCTTATGGCACAGCTAGAAATCTGCAGTCGGCCGTCAGAGTGTCGCACTTGCCCCCAAAGAAACCAAACCGAGAGCCAGCTTGGACGGAAATCAGTACAGGCACCTCGATGTACTGCTGCTGCTTCTACTAGCGCCGGTGCAAGTGTACCAATCATCTTCAAAAGGCCTACATCCTGTCCTTCAGTTACATCGCTGTCAACACCTCCAGCACAAAGCGAGCATGTTATCGATCGCACAAGGCAACTGTTGGAGCAAACAGTAGCTGCTTCTTTATTTTATTTCATTTACTTTATTCCATTTCTTTATCTTTACTTTGCTCTACAATTTTGTAGGGAGAGAAAGGAAAAAGAAAAAGGGAAAGGAAAGGAGGAACGGAAAGGAGGGAAGGAAAGAAAGGGAAGGGAAAAAAAAGAAAAGAGAAAAAAGAGAAAAGAAAAAAGAGAAAAAAAAGAAAAGAGAAAAAAAAGAAAAGAGAAAAAAAAGAAAAGAGAAAAAAAAGAAAAGAGAAAAAAAAGAAAAGAGAAAAAAAAGAAAAGAGAAAAAAAAGAAAAGAGAAAAAAAAGAAAAGAGAAAAAAAGAAAAGAGAAAAAAAAGAAAAAAGAGAAAAAAAAAAAACGGCTTGCCATCGGTCGACCTTACTCAGAAGAGTAAAGGCCGTGCAGGGCACACCTCGAGCAGGTTGCAAGCCATGGTGCCCCAAAAAACCACGAATGTGGGAAAAAAAGAGTGGATCTCACGCAGCAACTCACCAACCCCCGCTGACCCATCTTTTTTTATTAGCCCTCGAACCCCATGTGCAACCCCCAATCGCGCAGAACAATGCCCTGATCATCACCGGCACTAGACCTACCAGGGTGTTCTTGGCAACACGAAGCCGCCCCGTCAAGCGCAGAGCAGACCACATGGGTCACAACAACAAAAAATGGCGAAAAGTGTTGCGCTCATTGCTGTTCAGAACGGAACTGCTGTTCAAGAAAAATGCAGAGAGGGGGGCCCGCTCTTCGCCGCCCACTGGTAGCCCTAGGCCTCAGAAATGGGGCCGCTCATCTTTGATTTTTTGTTTTTCGATTTCATTTTCATGGTTTTTTCGTGTTCTTCGTCCCGGTGATGAACAAAAAAAATTAGAAACGAATACGGAAAAAAAAAATACGGGGGAAAAAAAAACAACCGAAGCAGAAAAAACAGAGAACCCCGCTGTGTGCTCGTACAGTTGACTTTGCGGTGTACAAAGTCCAAGAAAGCTCTAGGAAAGGTGGGAAGAAGGGGGAAGGAGAGCGACAGAGAGAGAGAGAGAGAACAATGGGGAGGTGAGCGACGATATCAGAGTGGAGGTGCAAAGATTGGAGGCACAAAGAGTGTAGGCACAAAGAGTGTAGGCACAAAGAGTGTAGGTACAAAGAGTGTAGGCACAAAGAGTGTAGGCACAAAGAGTGTAGGCACAAAGAGTGTAGGCACAGAGAGCGCAGGTGCAAAGAGTGGAGGCTCAAAGAGTGCAGGTGCAAAGAGTGGAAGCATATAGTGTGGGGCTGTGAAGAGAGGAGTGAAGAGAGTGCAGCTGTGAAGAGAGGAGTGGAGAGAGTGCAGCTGAATGTTAGTACTTACCTTGACGTTGAAGCAGTGACAAGGAGAAAAGAAAGAGAAAAGAAAAGAAAAGAGTGAGGTACAACGGCTGGTTTACATACCGCCAGCGCCACCATCAGCGCCACCATCAGCTGGAGCCATTTACGGACGAGTGCATTGCGGAGGCGCATGCAGAGAAATACCCAGCACCGATAGCTGTATCGGTAGCAACATCGATTGCAGCAACACTAGTGGACGATACTGCTCTCAAAACGAGACAAGAATAAGTAATAGTAACAGCAGGGAAGAAGAGCGAGGGCAAAGAACGCAGACACGCACAGTGGAGACAATGGTGCTCTTTCGCAGCAGCACGCTTGTAGGCAGTGGCTGCTGAACACGTCTCAAAGCGACTCTTATCTGATCGGATCAAACTATCCACTTTGGAACACACCTTGCTGAATGGGCCCCTTCAATAGCTGATTTACGATCCATAGTTTAATGCTCCTGTGCCTGGATCAAATAAAGGAATATCACCCACTGCAACCGCTAGCGGGTGACAGACTGGCACAAACCCTGTAACGCACATCAGTAAATACGCCAAAAGAGAATGCTACAAGTAACAGCACCCGCGGGGACCTAATAGAGCCGCACCGCTAACACCCTGCAGCGTCTTCTGCAGTGCAGCCCTGTGTGATCACAAAAAATAAACCACCGATCCCAGGATCAGAGTCATCAGCAATGAGGATCGCGGCAGGCGGCAATGAGCAACAGCAGCCCTGCCGCTCTCCATGCTAACACAAACCAAGGTATTCTGCGGAGAGCAAGGAGCGGGTCCTATCTCTGTCTTCGGGCCTTCTGGTCACTGTGGCCTGACCAGGGTGGTCTAACCCTGTGCGCTCCACGCGTATGTGGCCCATGCATTTGATTCTTGATGTAATTGGAGCTCTCTTTGTTTACAGCCTAAATTTGTGGCCCAAGCACTGCACTCCCAAAGAGGCTGTGGATTTGGTTGGTGCAGCGACCATCATTGGGCTGCTGATACTGCCTCACCTCATTTTGCTCCTCCGACATGGTAGCGGTGTTCTGGGGTCCATCCATCCTGGAACACTCCATTGAGGTGCTGAAGCGATTGAGGGTCAATGCCATGTTTGAACACTGGTTGCGCTGCGAATGCTGCTCTGACGAGCTGAACGAGGCGCATTAGACAAAAGTAGTGCTTCCTCGACGGGAAAAGCATTGGTACTGACGATATCCTCTTTAGGCGGGCGTTCTACTTCACCGGCGGCCCCTGGTCGCCTGCTTCCGTAAATGCGTTGCTGCTGGCGCAGCTTCTAAGCTCAGTGATCGGTTGATAGGCCTCTGCTTTCTTTGTCTTCAACTGCTGAAGATTACTCTGCTCTAACTACCTTACCATTGCCCGGCATCAGAACCGTAGACAATTGTGTCAGCTTCTGTATCTGGTATGTAACAAAAATCTCCGTCTTGCCTGCCAGTAGTTTCCTGGACAAGGAGCCTTTCCATTTCGACCCGCAGGACTATTTGGCGTAGCGAAATCAAGATAGTCCCACAACTACAGCAACCGTGGCCAATGTAAAAAAGAGATAAAGATGCCTCATCTTCCCCCAACAATAGCGCAAATGGTTATACATTTGAGGTTGATGATGTCCATGGTACGATTAGAGTCGAAAACAGAAAACTGTCTGCGGAATTACAGGTCCTCGTTCTAGGATTGAATACATTGCTTTATTTAGAAAGACTCATGCAATTAACTCCATCCATCATATAAACAGCCATTTCTATCTGGGCTGCTCAATTGTTGGCGAGTTGAAAAGAGAAAAATGTATGGACACGACGCGCTGCTTGCGTTACATGACAATGAAAATGGTTGCAATTTTCCTATAGACGTGTCTGTAGTGAGACTAACGAGGCCGAAACTGGCAGGGAAATGTGTTCATCCATGCCAACTCTACCGAAAGACAACAAACACATCTCATAAAACTTGCTGTGCTATACTCGACGTTCTCAGAAAAGGCCGAACAGACATCTCTACTGTGTGCTGTGATTAGACATCTCGGAGAGTTTGCAGTGGAGGCCATGGACCATCGCATCAGTGGCCCCCGAGTTCAGCTGAGCGTCGGTTTGCTGGGCGACAGCAGCTACTGCTCGATTTCAAGCCCAGGCTCTCTCCCTGTAGGGATCATACAGGACCGATACCTGGTTAATACAACGTATCCTTAGCGCAGCAACATTACATCAACATGCATGAACGAATTAATGGCTTTCATATCGGTTAACCTCTTTCAATGATCATATCGACCAAATACTAAAGGCTCTATCCATCCCCGTTTTAATCGAGTAGATCGCTAATACACATAAAGACAAGTGTACAAGTGACAGTGGTCCGAGATTAATAGAGTGATACGCATCAATTGGTCCATTAACTCCACCGACGAAACGCCAAGGCGACACAGTTGTGAGCTTACGAGACTCGCAGGAGCGGAAAGACGGTATATTGAAAGAAACTTAGCTGTTCCAAGGAGGAGGCAATGATACTAATGATAGTACAGTAGTGAATAAGTTAAGGTGAGCAAAGGATCGTGGGAAGACGACAAGGTCTAGCGAATCTTACGAGATCAATACTCACAAGTGAGCTTTAACGATAGTGTTGTGCGCAAATTGGCCGGACTTTAAAATGATTATAGGGCGAACGTTGAATGTGGGGTACAATAGGATTACGGGATATGATGCCGCCGTTGTATGCAGGGTGGATAGTGAGCTAAAGAGTAAACGAGGAAGTAGGATAAAGACGACAGACGAGAATGTGAGGACAGGAAAGAGCGCAGAGCGAGAGACCTTTATGGATGTGTGTGTGGGGGAAGATGAGGCATCTTTATCTCTTTTTTACATTGGCCACGGTTGCTGTAGTTGTGGGACTATCTTGATTTCGCTACGCCAAATAGTCCTGCGGGTCGAAATGGAAAGGCTCCTTGTCCAGGAAACTACTGGCAGGCAAGACGGAGATTTTTGTTACATACCAGATACAGAAGCTGACACAATTGTCTACGGTTCTGATGCCGGGCAATGGTAAGGTAGTTAGAGCAGAGTAATCTTCAGCAGTTGAAGACAAAGAAAGCAGAGGCCTATCAACCGATCACTGAGCTTAGAAGCTGCGCCAGCAGCAACGCATTTACGGAAGCAGGCGACCAGGGGCCGCCGGTGAAGTAGAACGCCCGCCTAAAGAGGATATCGTCAGTACCAATGCTTTTCCCGTCGAGGAAGCACTACTTTTGTCTAATGCGCCTCGTTCAGCTCGTCAGAGCAGCATTCGCAGCGCAACCAGTGTTCAAACATGGCATTGACCCTCAATCGCTTCAGCACCTCAATGGAGTGTTCCAGGATGGATGGACCCCAGAACACCGCTACCATGTCGGAGGAGCAAAATGAGGTGAGGCAGTATCAGCAGCCCAATGATGGTCGCTGCACCAACCAAATCCACAGCCTCTTTGGGAGTGCAGTGCTTGGGCCACAAATTTAGGCTGTAAACAAAGAGAGCTCCAATTACATCAAGAATCAAATGCATGGGCCACATACGCGTGGAGCGCACAGGGTTAGACCACCCTGGTCAGGCCACAGTGACCAGAAGGCCCGAAGACAGAGATAGGACCCGCTCCTTGCTCTCCGCAGAATACCTTGGTTTGTGTTAGCATGGAGAGCGGCAGGGCTGCTGTTGCTCATTGCCGCCTGCCGCGATCCTCATTGCTGATGACTCTGATCCTGGGATCGGTGGTTTATTTTTTGTGATCACACAGGGCTGCACTGCAGAAGACGCTGCAGGGTGTTAGCGGTGCGGCTCTATTAGGTCCCCGCGGGTGCTGTTACTTGTAGCATTCTCTTTTGGCGTATTTACTGATGTGCGTTACAGGGTTTGTGCCAGTCTGTCACCCGCTAGCGGTTGCAGTGGGTGATATTCCTTTATTTGATCCAGGCACAGGAGCATTAAACTATGGATCGTAAATCAGCTATTGAAGGGGCCCATTCAGCAAGGTGTGTTCCAAAGTGGATAGTTTGATCCGATCAGATAAGAGTCGCTTTGAGACGTGTTCAGCAGCCACTGCCTACAAGCGTGCTGCTGCGAAAGAGCACCATTGTCTCCACTGTGCGTGTCTGCGTTCTTTGCCCTCGCTCTTCTTCCCTGCTGTTACTATTACTTATTCTTGTCTCGTTTTGAGAGCAGTATCGTCCACTAGTGTTGCTGCAATCGATGTTGCTACCGATACAGCTATCGGTGCTGGGTATTTCTCTGCATGCGCCTCCGCAATGCACTCGTCCGTAAATGGCTCCAGCTGATGGTGGCGCTGATGGTGGCGCTGGCGGTATGTAAACCAGCCGTTGTACCTCACTCTTTTCTTTTCTTTTCTCTTTCTTTTCTCCTTGTCACTGCTTCAACGTCAAGGTAAGTACTAACATTCAGCTGCACTCTCTCCACTCCTCTCTTCACAGCTGCACTCTCTTCACTCCTCTCTTCACAGCCCCACACTATATGCTTCCACTCTTTGCACCTGCACTCTTTGAGCCTCCACTCTTTGCACCTGCGCTCTCTGTGCCTACACTCTTTGTGCCTACACTCTTTGTGCCTACACTCTTTGTGCCTACACTCTTTGTACCTACACTCTTTGTGCCTACACTCTTTGTGCCTACACTCTTTGTGCCTCCAATCTTTGCACCTCCACTCTGATATCGTCGCTCACCTCCCCATTGTTCTCTCTCTCTCTCTCTGTCGCTCTCCTTCCCCCTTCTTCCCACCTTTCCTAGAGCTTTCTTGGACTTTGTACACCGCAAAGTCAACTGTACGAGCACACAGCGGGGTTCTCTGTTTTTTCTGCTTCGGTTGTTTTTTTTTCCCCCGTATTTTTTTTTTCCGTATTCGTTTCTAATTTTTTTTGTTCATCACCGGGACGAAGAACACGAAAAAACCATGAAAATGAAATCGAAAAACAAAAAATCAAAGATGAGCGGCCCCATTTCTGAGGCCTAGGGCTACCAGTGGGCGGCGAAGAGCGGGCCCCCCTCTCTGCATTTTTCTTGAACAGCAGTTCCGTTCTGAACAGCAATGAGCGCAACACTTTTCGCCATTTTTTGTTGTTGTGACCCATGTGGTCTGCTCTGCGCTTGACGGGGCGGCTTCGTGTTGCCAAGAACACCCTGGTAGGTCTAGTGCCGGTGATGATCAGGGCATTGTTCTGCGCGATTGGGGGTTGCACATGGGGTTCGAGGGCTAATAAAAAAAGATGGGTCAGCGGGGGTTGGTGAGTTGCTGCGTGAGATCCACTCTTTTTTTCCCACATTCGTGGTTTTTTGGGGCACCATGGCTTGCAACCTGCTCGAGGTGTGCCCTGCACGGCCTTTACTCTTCTGAGTAAGGTCGACCGATGGCAAGCCGTTTTTTTTTTTTCTCTTTTTTCTTTTTTTTCTCTTTTCTTTTTTTTCTCTTTTCTTTTTTTCTCTTTTCTTTTTTTCTCTTTTCTTTTTTTTCTCTTTTCTTTTTTTTCTCTTTTCTTTTTTTCTCTTTTCTTTTTTTTCTCTTTTCTTTTTTTTCTCTTTTCTTTTTTTTCTCTTTTTTCTTTTCTCTTTTTTCTCTTTTCTTTTTTTTCCCTTCCCTTTCTTTCCTTCCCTCCTTTCCGTTCCTCCTTTCCTTTCCCTTTTTCTTTTTCCTTTCTCTCCCTACAAAATTGTAGAGCAAAGTAAAGATAAAGAAATGGAATAAAGTAAATGAAATAAAATAAAGAAGCAGCTACTGTTTGCTCCAACAGTTGCCTTGTGCGATCGATAACATGCTCGCTTTGTGCTGGAGGTGTTGACAGCGATGTAACTGAAGGACAGGATGTAGGCCTTTTGAAGATGATTGGTACACTTGCACCGGCGCTAGTAGAAGCAGCAGCAGTACATCGAGGTGCCTGTACTGATTTCCGTCCAAGCTGGCTCTCGGTTTGGTTTCTTTGGGGGCAAGTGCGACACTCTGACGGCCGACTGCAGATTTCTAGCTGTGCCATAAGAGCCCGTGCAAGAGTTATGCGTAGAGTACGTCGATCCATGGACGTTACACAATGCATGGACACTGCACAACGGACACTGCACAACGCACATTGCGCGGTGTGCTTTTGCAACACCAAATGCAAACATACCTAGTTATCGCTCCAAATGCTGCAGCTCACTGTTACGATGTATGTCTAGTTGCAGGGGATGGGCTCCCAGCAAGGGTTCGACCTGTTGCTGTCTCGGCCAGCACCTTACATCGGCGGCAGCATCTAACATCGACGGCAGTCGATCGATGTGAGCTCAGGTGTGCCAATCCGACTTTAGCGCCGTGTAGCACCTACTTTTCTCTTCTAAGGTTCAGGTGACCACGCATAGCTGCCTCAGTCATCAAGCTAAAATACAATACACAGAACATTCGCTGCTGCTAGGTGCCTCCACACAGCTGGTTCCTGTAGCCGCTGTGTCACAACGGGTGCCAAAAAAAAAGAAAAAAAAAAGATATAGCACATGGAAGAAAAAGTCAAAAGATGTGTCGAGGGGCACCAGGCCTTTCGCATTAACATTTTCAACACATAACCCAGAACCCTCTTAGCCGAGAAGACATGGTGTAGACCCCCTCGACACATGAATCACTATGATTGGTGGAAACCAAAGAATTCAGTTGATTCTTATACCCGTGCACGGCTCTTTGCCAGGTTGGTAAGAGCCATTGACTTGCAATCTGTCCGTCCGGGTTCGACTCCTGGTCATGGCGAACACATACCTCCATAGCGAACACATACCTCCACAACTGCTAGCACCTATGTAGCAGGGCCATCTCTACTAAACAAGCTGACTCCACGCCGTACCCTTGGCATCCATCCAAACCATTGCTGGACTGTATCGAGTCGACCTTGGAGCAGTGGAACGCGAGTAGCTGTAGTAAGTTCCTTGCGCGAGTCTCAGGGACAGCCAGAAGCGTCACTTCCGTGAGTCCTGGACAACGCTTAAGGAAAGCAAGCAGAAAAGGATCCTCAACCGGGGTAGCATGTCTTCTCGGATATGGAGTCGCCGGACGATCGAATGTCTCCGTTTGAGGCCGGGACCTCTGCTGGAGGCAAAGCAAGCTCCGATGCTGGCACGCATGCAAGCAGTTCTGGGCGTCGTCCACAGACAAAAGGCGCTCGACAGCGGTAAAATGGTGTCCACTGCGCGTGACATACCACCTAGGCATCTGAGCAGACATTTGAGCAGGCGTGTGGACACACATCTGAACACACATCTGGGCACATATCTGGGCACACATCTGGGCTATGGGAATAAACAACGCCGCTTTATGAATGTCGTGTATCCCTATTGCTATGCTATTCTACGCGTTCCCAGACTGCTTGGCGAGAGAGTAAAAGATCGAGCTCTGGTCCGCAAGCAATGCCGCTGGCATGTCGAACTCTGCCACCCGTCCCTGGTCCAGAACCATGATCCTGTCGCTATCCATCACTGTGTCGATTCGATGCGCGATCGTCAGGATCGTGCACTCGCGGAACTTTTGCCGGATAATCGCCTGCACCAGCGCATCTGTCTCCAGATCAATCGCCGCCGTTGCCTCGTCCAGGACCAACAAGCTGGTCTTGCGGAGAAGCGCCCGTGCAAGGCAGATCAGCTGCCTTTGGCCCACCGAGAAATTGTCGCCTCCCTCAAGCACCATCGCATTGAGTCCTCCTTCCATGGCCGAGACATATTCCTTGAGATACGAGTCCTCGAGTGCCTGCCACAGGTCGACGTCGGGCCTTGTCCCCAAGGGATCCAGGTTGAACCGGATAGTACCAGCAAACAGGACCGGGTCCTGGGGGATAATCGAGAACCGAGAGCGGACATCGTACAGGCCCAGAGTCGAGATATCGATGCCGTCGACAAGAATCTGTCCCTTGGCGGCCTCGATGATGCGGAAGAGCGACAGGGTCAAACTGGACTTGCCTGCTCCTGTTCGGCCGCAGATGCCGATCTTCTCATGAGGGTTGATCGAGCAGTTGACGCCGCGGAGGACAAGATCGAGCCCTGGGCGATATCTGGTCTCGTAGTCGATGAATTCGACGCGTCCCTGAGCTGGCCATTCCTGTGGTGGACGATTGGCGGGATTGATCTCTGAGGCTTCAGGCTTGAGATCGACGTATTCTTGAAGGCGCTCAACAGCCACGATATTGGATTCAACGTCGGTAAAATTACGCACCATCCAGGTCAAGGTCTGGGTGATATTGAGCGCATATGTCAACGAGAGACCCACAAGTCCAGGATCAACAGCGACATGTCTGGCCAACGACAGCACAGAGAGAAAAGCGGTTCCAAAGATGATGAGTGAACTCAAGGTCTCTAGACGAAACGCGAGCCAGCGGTTTCCTGCGATACCGGGATAGAAGGCGCGCAAGTTCTGATCCAGCCGGTACGCATTACCCTTGATGAACCTGTCCTGTTGACGGTAAGCGCGGATAGTGCTAATTCCACCGAGAGTCTCCTGGAAATGTGCAAAGACCGGTGATCGAGAAACAGAGTCTAATCTGCGAATCTCGCGAGACGTAGCTAGATAGTATCTTTGCAGCAGCATGTACAGAAAACTAAATGGCACGATCACAAAAACCAGGGTCGGCGTTGATACCATAATCACAACCAAGATGGCGATGACCGGGAACAGATTGAGAAGATAGCCAGCAACGGTTCTTGGTAAAATCTCGTCAATGGTCGCTTGGTCCTTGCTGAAACGGTTCAAAATACGTCCCATTGGTGTGGTGTCAAAAAAGACTATGGGTGATCTCAAGATGCTCCTAAGCATCTTCTCGTGTAAGACGCGCGACGCGCGGATACCACAGTACACTGTGTTCACGATCGATTGAAATACCGTCAGCAACGAGAAGACAATCCCCAGGAGCGCGTAGATGCTAATGTAATACATTGCGCCGTGGTTGCCATTGCTGCTGCCGTCGTTGCTTCGACTCCAATGGGTCAGCCAGAGCGACATGCCCACCAGAGCGGATTCCGAGCACACCAGTGAAAAAATGTACATGAGCACACCTTTGTAAGAGCAGGCCTTAGCATAAGCCCAGTACACGCTCTTACTGACGCCACCTTGCCTCATGTCCTCTTCGACGATGATGCTGTTCTTGCTTTTAAGGGCGTCGTCTGTAGTAGTGTCCTTACTTGCATCGATCCCCTGGTTGTCCCCGTCCGTAGATGAGAGACGTAGCGTTCCAACGCTTTCAATGCTGTGCACGCTACCGCGGCGAGCGGAAGGGCCCGTCGTGGCTCCTTGCTGACCATCAATTTCCATGAGGATACCAGCGGTTTTGCCTTCATGATGACGCCTATGGTCCTCCTTGCCGAACTCAGTCATCAGCTGATAGACCTCCGTCTTCTTTGCCATCAGCTCCTGAAAGTTGCCCTGCTCTACCATCTTGCCATCGCGTAGCATGAGAATCGTGGTCGACTGCGCCAGATACTGAATCTGGTGTGTAACAAAGATCCTCGCCCTATCCGCCAGTAGTCCTCTGGGCCCGATCACCTTGTCGAAGATCGTCCTTCCCACATGTGCATCGACTGCCGAGAGAGGGTCATCAAACAGATAGACATCCGCACGAGCATAAACAGCACGCGCCAGCGAGATCCTTGCCTTCTGACCACCCGATAGGTTGATCCCGCGCTCGCCAATCTCCGTCATGTCGCCACCAAGCAACATCGAAAAGTCTGGCAACAGGCAGCATGCCTCGACGGTCTTTCGGTAAAACACCGGATCGTAAGGGCTGCCAAATAGGATGTTGGCGCGCAGCGTGTCGTTCATGATCCATGCCTGTTGAGGCACAAATGCAACCGAGCCACGGATACGGACTTCCCCTGAAGTGCGTTCCAAGTCCCCGCACAATGCGGCCATTAAGGAGCTCTTTCCTGATCCGACACGGCCAATGACGCTGAGCAGGCAACTTTTTTTCAAGGCGAGGTTGATGTCCGAAATGACAGGCGAAGAATGCTTGTACCAGCTGTAGGATGCGTCGGTAACCAGCAGAGCGTACTTGTCCGTGGCGTCCGAGGTAGCTGACACGGGAGTTCGACTTTCCGTGATGACAGCATTAGGATCGACCTCGGCACTCGTCAAAAACTTGTATACTCGATCGATGGAAACACGAGCCTCGATGCAGGATCTAAAATGCGAGATTAAACTCTTAGTCAGTATCTTGCTTTCAGATGAAAGACCCATGTGGATCAGCGTGTAATAAAGGATCCATTACCCGATGACCCATGGTAGCATCGACAGAGGGAACTGCAGCAGGTTGAACAGTGCAATCGCAGCAAACAATACGTCGGTCGTCAACGTCTTCTTCATGATCAGCGTATATACCGAAAAGTTGGTCAAGCTGACCAAGAACGGCGTCGAGGCCCACGTAAACATCTGCACAGAAGAGATATATCCCATCTTTTTCATCATCTTGAGCTCGAATTCGTTGCGGACCGTGAGAATCTTTTGCAAAAGGGTATTCTCCCAGGCGTACAGCTTGACCACACGAATGCCATTCAATAGCTCGTTCATTAGCTTAATACGCGAATCCTTGTACTCCATGTGTTTTTTCTGGTAGGTCTGCATGACCAAGGATAGCTGCGCGTTGAGCGGAATGATCAAGATCATCACACCAAGTCCCACAAAAATGGCCCAGCCCATAGTCGCGTGAAGGAGATAGAGAGTCACTGCGATTTGAAAGACACCGGACCAGAGGCTATGGAGATTGCTGACCAGGTCTTGAATGCGCTGGGCGTCAATTGACATATGGTTTACTATCTCACCGACCTAAATAAAGGTCAAATGTCCGCCATTAGTATGCCAAAAAGTAAAAAAAAAAAAAAAGGCGTTGCACTCACTGTAGAGTCTTGTCGAGACGAGTTTGAGAGACGGAGGGACTTTTGATAGATTGCCGTCACCAATGCAGCACGGATGTTCATCCCGGTCCTGAAGCACAGATGGAAATACTGTTGCACGACGGTTGTCTGAAGCAAACTGCAAACAAACATCAGGCACGCTAGTGTATAGCCACGATACAACGGTTGAGGCTCAGGTGTGTCGTAACTCATGACAAACAGCAACATTCTCCGCAGAAGTAATGGCTGCATGAATCCGAGAGTATCGTTGATGAGTTTCCAGATGCCAGCTATGTAGAACTGCTTTCCGAACGCTTTTGCAAGCGCTTTCGAGAGACTTGAACTACGAGGAGAGGCCAATAGCTACTATTAGACGATACGCTTCAAATAACTGACCAGTGTAAGTTGCTCAGAACAAATACAGGTAAGCGCGCGATCGCTTAGCGTACTTTTCCTTCCTAAGCTCACTATCCCAGGCCTCTGCGAAAGAAGCAGAGACGTTGCTAGATCGGTCGTCGGTTCTGAGTTGCCAGAGATCATCCATAGTTAAAGGTTTGGCATATCCCTTACGCATCAGACCGGTCACCCAGTTGAAGGAAATAATCGAGAATACGTTTGCCTCTTCCTCTGGGCATTTTTCCTATATGTGCATTGCATTCATAGGCAAAGTCATACTGTTAGATACTGTCACAGCAGTATGGTGTCTCTTCATAGACAAAAATATGAGTGATAATAATCCTTACATGACTATCCTCTCTAAGTCGAATCTGCGAATCTTTCTTGGCACACTCGAGTGCGAATACTGCAAAAAGCAGGGCCAATCTAGCGCCCACAATACCTTCCTCAGCCAGCCGTCCTCTGATTCCAGTGGCGAAGGATCCACCGCCAGGACAGTCCGAGACTAGTGTGCGGAACTTGATACCCGTAACAATGATGCAGAGCAACCAGAAGAGCAGCAGCACGTTCGAGGCCAAATAGCCCTTTCTATTCTCGACCACGGTGAGGTAAAAGGCAAGGTTGAGGGCCAGCATGTCAACAATCGACGCCCAGAACTCAGCTTCAAGGTGCTGCGCATGTGGTAATAGGGAATGACGCTGCCGGAAGATGTGTGCAAAAGAGAGGGCAGAGAGTAGAATTATTCCTGCCTGGAAAAGTAAGAAATAAGGTTATCAGATTGTTGCCCCTCGTTTTAAGGATCAGATAACACACGGCGCAAGGGAGATTAGATAGAAAAAATGGAATTTCCTTCCTCCACTTGTAGTCGGTGATGGTTACGGGGATGGGAGTGGAAGAATAGCAATCAGCAGAGTAGATCACCTACCGCCTTCACGATGTATGTCCAATCTCTAGAAGGATGTCTCAAGGTCGATCGCTTTGATAGCTTGACCAGACGAGGGATGCCAGCAAGCAGCAGGAAAAAGGCTGGTACCGCCTTCATGATGGTGTCTTCGAAGCACGGAGTAAAATCGGCAGGGCATTTGGGATCAAATGGACCCTACAAGAACCAAAGACGACGATACAAAGGATATTAGGAATTTCTCCAACGTGGTCTGATTCTCATTCGAAAAGGAATGAATTCTGCATCTTGAATCGACATGAGTGAAGAGTACCCAGGTGCCTTCAGACTGACAGTGCCAAAGGGCCATATTTGAGCGCGTGTGTTACGACTTATGCAAAGAGATTTGTAAAGTTGCTCCAGGTATTGAGTGTACAACGAGACGTGGATCAAAGGGGTCAGTGGATTAAGTGTATTGAGAATGGACAATAAACATAGCAGAAGAAAAAAAAATAAGAAAACAAGAGGCTATCGTGGGCACCGCTCTTTCTATTCTGCGTAGTGTCCGTCACTCGTTCAGGAACCGCCAAACACACTTTCCTTTTTAGTCATTTCTATATTATTTTTCAGAACAACACGAGAAACTTCCTGTGGTCTACGAAACCAGCGAGACGACCAGGAACACAAAGATGATGGTCAAGAAGATCTTAATCATGAGCCACCGGTCCGACGAGATATTGCGATAATATCGCAGGAGTTGGTTCTGTGCCTCGCTGATATTAAGTTCGATATCATCTGTGTTTGCTTCAATCCTATAGTTTTAAAGAATGGTTAAAAGAAAAGATCTAATATACGCCTATCGTCCACGAAAAAAGCAACCGTGCCTTTACCTTTGAACCGTATCGCGTTGTTCCGCAACCATTTGTGCTAATTGCTGGAAGATACCGCCAAGTTCCTGAAGAGTTGACTCCACTGCCTCAATTGCAGTCGATCGATTTTGAGTATACTATTGAAGAGTTCTGTCAGTTTACAAGACGTTGGACATAGTGCTGTGTATGAAAACTCATGTCAAGCAAATGCTCTACAGACCTGATCGACGTGCGGTGCTTGCTGCTGTTGTTGAAATAGCATAGATGCTGGACCAGCGGCCTCCGAATCATCTTCGTATTGCCCATGAAAGTTGTCTGCTCTGCCGTTGATTCCTTTCCTCCTATGAACACTGCTGCCGTATGGGTCAACGTCCGACGCTCCATTGGAATACTGCTGTTGCTGCGGATACGAAGCTGGCGACGGGGATGCACGACTGGATGACGGCTGTATGAATGGTGAAGTCCTATCATTGTGGGGTATACTGTTGTCGTACTGATGAGGGAGTTGGGATGGCGAAGCCGATGTGGGGACGAGACCGAGTGGCGAATTTGTTGTTTTGCGGAGTGATGAAAGTATGCTTGTCTGTGGCAATTGTAGCGTTTTCTGCTGCGTCATCCCTGGTCCTAGTTGCTGATGTTGCTGCTGGAGTTGCGAAGGATGGCCTTGACCAGAACCCAAAAGCTGATCCTGTCTCTTTTTTGTCATTTGCATGCTCTATCCAAGTGCCATGTAAGTACAGACAGATTAAACATATGTTTTCTTTCATGATCAAGTACAACTTTCCTCATAGTACATACCTCTGTCCTGATCTCCAGTGCTTCCTTGAAACCCATGCTAATGTTGGCAAGCCTTGACTGCAAAATAATGACCAAGTTGGTCGAATGCTCATCCATCTGACGTGCTAATCGGTTGGCCTTCGCGGCTGTGGCCCGTACATGTTGTTGGAGAGCAAGGATTTGGCTGTTGAGTCGAGAGAGGTCTTGCTTGATCACGTACGTAAGTTCCTGCAAGTGAGTAAAAACGAGAAAGCAATGTTAGTGCGGACAATAACTGCAAGATAGACGGTACTCAGCGTCATAATGCAGTGTCGCGCCCATCTCACTTACCGAGATCTCGACAGGCCGGTCGTCAAAGAGTGCTTTTCGCTTGACCACTGTTATTAAAAGGTTGCCCATTTTTAGAGTAATGACTATGTTAGAATATACACGCTCCCCTTGTCTCGACAGCATGGCAGATAAAATATGAGTCGCACTTGCGTTTGGTCAACTTTTGCAGCTTGATAGAAGTCTCCGCGATGTCTTTTCCTATAGAAACCGCCAGTCGCGAGAACTCCGCATAGGCCGCCGCTTCCTTTCCTTTGCGCGCAGAACTGTTGACATTGCTGTAATGATGTTGTTGGCGTGTCTGGATGTGGCCTCGGTTCAGCAGCGAATTCACCGCAGCCTTAAACTCTGCTGTCCTGTCCATTGATGCGTTGTGCTGTCCGATGTACTGAGGACACGATGGAGAAAGGATGATGATTATATACTGGTAACCCTTAACAGGGCCGGGTTTAGATAAGAGGGTGCCTCTTTTCTGGTTCGTGACCGATACAGGTACCCTCCTTGAAGATGCCCCAAAGAAATCCATCCATAGCATCACAACATATCAAGCACAGTCTCCTTTTTGGTTCTTGCTCAATACAGTGCTTTTGTATGCGACTTGAGCACACCTAGTTAATTGAGACAGCTACAGCAAATTCTACTACAGCAGCTTCGCGACTTTGCCGCCCAATGGATTTGGATCCTTCCCCAGCAGCTCCGAAAACCTCACACAGCCTTCGTGAAGAATTTTTATATTGTTACCAGTACGTCTGCGTCCAATTCAGAGGAATGGGGAATACGCATATTATTAACTAGGAGAACTGCCCGCGGCACACGCCACGGGGTCCGAGACACCTCGAACCACTGAATTCCGAATCACTGACCCATTGAACCTTCGCACTACTGAATCCCCGAACCACTGGCCCACAGAGCCACTAAACTACCGGCACTTCTTCCACCCTTTCCAAAAAATCGAAAATCGAAAATCCTGCCCCCACCGAGAGCCGTCAACCACAGGATCGGGCTTGTTCATGACTCTATCCCTCCGTCTCGACCGCGCTGTACATGTCTTGCCAGCAACTCGTTCTATTATTCCTACCTCGTCAATACTCGTCTCTGTGGGTAGATCCTCATCCCTACTATCAACTACACTAAGGATCATCAATCCAGCACCATGGTCGACTGTGAAACCACCTCAAGTTACTCCAGTCAGGCAGGATAACCGAGTTCAATTCGATATGTTTAAAAAACAGCTTTAGTAGATGCATCTATTCCGGGTACACGTCCGTGCGATAAATACGGTCCAAGATCTGTTTAAACTGCTCAAGCAGTTGCTCCGGACCGTGCTGCATCGTACGCATCTCGGCGCGCAGCGACGACTCGTTGTACAACGCGCGCTGGTACATACACTTGAACCCCTCCTCTTGATTCAGGAGCACATCCGCCAGAAGCCTTTCCTCGAGCCCCTTCAACGTCTCGCAAACGTCCTTGTATCGCTTCCTAATGCACTCCATGGCCGCCTCCTGAAAATCGGACTCGACAGACAACGCTGCCCGACGCTCCCGCCGTGATGGATAGGGCCTTGGATCCGGCCGCAGGAGGATGGGGTTGCGGATGGACCTCGTGAATGGTGCAGACGTCGGCTCTGTTTTGACAACCACCGATTTATCGCTGTCGAAAGAAAGTGGGGAGGGCGATCGACCGCCCGCCGGTGCTTGTGAAAAGGACGATTCGTCGACCGCCAGCGACGAGGAGTCGACAAAACGAGTCTATTGCAGTGGTGGCGGCGACTGCAGCCGGTCTGCCGTATTTACACGGTCCACGGTTAAAGGAAGACGACGCCGTGGCTTACGGATATCAGGACGACTAAGGTCAACGAAGCGTGAAGTCATCGTGGGCAAGAAGAAGGTGCAGAGACGATAAAAAAAGTGATGGATTCGCGTAGTAAACTGTGCGGAAGGATAATAATTGCGGATGGGAGTGAAGAGAAGGGAAGAGAAAAAAGTATGTATGAGGGCGACCTCCCTTCCCCTGAAACCATTGATGCGCATACGAAAGCTGTTGCTCATCTCTATGAGCAACAAAAGTCTATAGCTGGCCGCTCTATCGCGCCAGAGAAAACCTCCCTGCACACCCAGGAAATCAGTGCGGTTGTAACGAAATACAAGTTGCGGTTTGTGCACAATAGCGTTACGCATAATAATGAATGTGGCGGTTCTGAGCGCGTTGTGCCTCGCTCCAACACTGGTCATCCTTTGCCTTTGTCCCGGACCTCCACTTTACAGGCATTACAAGTGGAAAAAAAATCACGCAATTGACTATACAGTCTGCCGATCCTGAAGCGATTACTCAAGTCACCTTGAACTCGAAATTATAAGCATTAAAACGGCGGCGCCAGGACCCTCAAAATCATCGGAGCCCGTGATCGTGTTTCTATTCCATGGAACTACTTCATGACTACCCACGGCCAGAGTGTGCGTGAGACTTTGTTGTCCAACATATATCCACACCAGGATGCAACCCGCGAGCAAGGGAGGCAGTTTGCACTAGGGATTGCGGTTGTGATCACTCAAGGGAAGATGAACCAAGACCACACGATATATTCGTGTCGCGTTCGCAACAAGGACGTGAAAATATGTCCTGTGAGCTGTCTCGCGTTCTATTTGCTCGAGCTGTAGATAGTATGTGTTATGTGTACTATGTATATATCATTTAATAAGTGGTATAACCATCGTCGTCTTGTTACACATTACTTGAGCTCAGTCCCAAAGGAGGTTCCGTATAGGATGGCCGGTTTTACCCTTTCAAACGGAGAGTTTTGGCTAAACGCAACACCATCATCCCGAAAGTTGAACTCCAGAGGAAAAGCTTTCCCTTCATTGAGAACCTGTTTCCAAGAAACAGCGATTGGGCTAGATGGGTCGACAACGTTATGCTAAATAACCTTGAAGAGTTCAACAGGCCAGAGTCCCATCAAATCGACTACCCTACTGCGTAATTTTCCGCCATGCAACTCATGCTTATCTTGGCTCACTTACGCAAGAACACTCTGCAGGATGCAGTTGCTCTGATGTATATTACAGACAACCCATTATGTCTATGTGGTCAACATAATGCCTTCACCAAGATGCCGGCCTTCACGTCCACGTTGCTCCAGGAATTCAGCTCGCGGTTACAGGAGAGCATGCGAATGGCAAAATCACCTCTATCAGACAATCTAACCGCTAATGCGCCAGCTATCCAGCAAGAGTTTCGCACCATAAAAACTGCCCTAGCATCTCTGGAGGTACATATTCGAATGAGATTCGATCAGTCAAACGCCAAATATAGAGGCCAAATCAAGGACTCGGCCACCAGATGATATTCATAACACACGCGTTCCACGATATCACAAAGAATGCCAGCCTGGTCTTTGGCAATGCGGAGACTCAGGCGTCACTCGAGCATCGACAACAGGAGCAGTAAATGCAGCATTATCTGCGAGATCTGCAACGACAGCAGCAGCAGTAGGAGCCACAACAAGAATTGTACGAGGAGCTAGAGGAAGGGCTACAGCAGCAGGGACATTTGTTGCAGTTACCCGAGTCAATTCCATAGATGCATGGATAACCGACGTCTGCGGCGCCAAAGAACGAAAAGCTGGAGCTGGAACGTCTTGCAGACGAAATAGCACGCGCTAGGCTTCAAATCACACCGACTAGCACTGTCTTTGGAACGTAACCTCGCAGTGTTGACCTTGATACACATTGGGAGAAGTGGTTCTCTGAAGAGCTGCCCGACAAACCATCTATCTGGAGTATGAACAAACCTTACAGGAAATCCTGACGCAACGAACGGAACCCGGTGCTGAGGAACCATTATGTGTTCAAAAAATGGTTGATTTACAAGGTTCTGAGCGAGATATTAGGAGCTAAAGAAGCAACACTGGAAGAGAGGATTCTCTCTGGCATATTGATAGTTAATAATGCTATGGAACGCGCTAGCTCTCTTGCCCAGTATAACAGAAGTCTTCAAGTCCCAAGAAACAACACACAAAAATAGCAACATTTCGCGATAGCCATATAGAACAAGAATATGCAAATATCGGTTTTCAATGCTATTCAAATTATGATCTGTATCTATCAATGCTACGTCTTTTTTGATATACTTCCCATAGTGGTGGGGTTTAAGATGGGAGATATCCTTACATTTCTCGCAATCACAATTATAATCCTAGTCCACTGAAAGCTGATTAATATGTGAAAAAGTAATTTTGCTTTCTCAAGCTCGACCTTTTTCATTTTCGCCTTCCATTTTGTCCGCTCTAGACCGAGCTGCGCCCTCTTCACTTTGGCCTCCCATTTTACCCGCTCCATAGCGATTCGCGCCTCCTCCACTCTAAGCTGACGAACCTTCAGATCCAACTTGGTTTTAACCTTGCTTTCGCCGTAGAGGCTAATGCTGGAGACAGATAAAGAATTTGCCTCGCTTCCCTCATCCTCCTCCTTCCCTGTAGTCTGTGCATGAATTCCCTTATCACCATCGGTTGGACAAGGACTGACGCGCTTCGGTGGCCGTGCATCCTCCTCCGAAGCCTTCCTCTTCTATGGTAATAATAGATTTGAAGAACGGTGATTAGACAGGATGATTAAGAGTAGTTCTTTGCATGGATATACCGGGAGCAGTACAATGCGACCCTCCGAGCAGTAAAGCGTGAACTTGGGGTTTCCCTTGGAAGTATCTTTGCGCCGCTCCTGCATTCATACCTTGGGCCATACAATATCTGCATTTAGGTTATTTTTGACATCAACGCCTGTCACCAAATCTTCATTGAAAGGCCACCATGCAAGGGGTAAAGCATCTAAATCCAATGCGTTATGCTGGCGATTGTAAGCGGCAATTAAATCAGCGCGTCTGGTGAGAGGAATAAAAAGAACCTCCCTTTCGGGCGTGCTATTGGGATTCTCAGGGCAGTCCTTGAAGGTGATTCTGGAGTGGCCAAATTGACCACATTTACATACTCGAGGTGCCCTAACAGGTCCAGCAGCAGGTCTATAGATTCGATAATTCGTGTCGAGTCAGCATGGAGACTAATGTCGATGTAGTAAGAACTATGGGCACACTTCACATACGCTTGTCTCCACGTTGTATCTATGTTCTTGATAGTCAATTCAAGAGGGATGGAGCGGTTGGGGAGAAGCAAGGGGAATGACTTTGAGTGATAAGGGTCAAGCAGTGAACGTGTAAGGATAAAGGGTGTTTGGCTATGGTGGATGTGAGAGAAGCTTATTTTGAACAAAGCAAAAGTTGTGTTGACAATAAAGAGAGTGCAATGCCATCGAGAGCTTACTGTTCGAAAAGAAAGAGCATTGCCATCTTATCAGCACTGAAAATTATTATCAAAGTCCTCGAACCACGACCGATCCGTGCAGACGCTTTCGTCGATGTTACCCAGGCTATCAAACTCATCCGCAGAGATGCTCACGGCGTCCTCTACTGGCTGCCTCATCTTGTGGTCCCATGCAGTGGCAAAATCATCTGTGAAAATACTTTCATCGATGTTATCCAGGCCAGAGTCATCCGCAGGGATACTTATATCATCCTCCATTGGCTGGTTCACCTCGAGAGGCAATCCCCATTCCCAAGACCTGCATGTGTATTTGGATGTTATAGGCAGATCCAAATAGACTCGGCAGTGGAGGAACGGGGCCGTGGATCTCAGGGATAGGGTGGAGTTCGACCATCCGACCCTTGCCTTTATCCACCTTCTGGCGCTTGCGCTTATCCGACTTCCAGGGCTTAATCTCCTCCACTTCCGGGATGGCGTCAATGTTCTTGCGCTTTCTTGTATATGTGCGGACTAGACGATCCTTCTCTTCGGAAATGACAGCCCTCTGTTGCGTCCTTGGGGAAACACGAACAACAGGGCTCCTCTTCTCCTCCGGGACGTCGCTTGGTTCGAGATGCACGAACCGCCGGAAACGAGATTGTTGGCTGGCCAATCTCAAGGACTGCACTTGATAGAGCACGGCTGGGTTCGTAAGGTGCAAACAAAAGAAAAGGAAGAATGAGATGAGTATACCTTAGACTAAGCACCCACTGTAGCACCCACTCTGGCTGCTGCGGTGTGAAATGAGCGTGACATGAAATACCTTTTCGGGCATGCGTAGTAGGTCTGGCGGTCGTGGCTTTTCTTGCACTTTTCACGCTTGGGCATGTTGTAGGGAGTTCAGAGTAGGATGGTGGTAGGCATCGGTGATAGAGACAGACAGAGAGAGAGTGAATGAGAGAGAAAGACAGAAAAAAGATTTTTTATTTTTTTATTTTATACTTTTCTGGCTCCAGAGCCCTAGATTGCTTTTTTTATATTGATATTATTGTGCCCAGATAGAGCTTACCAGCGACTTGAGCTTGTCCCGCTTCCGTCCCCCCTCTTGCTCAGCATGGCTGTTCATACTCTGTTCTCTCCGAGTATGGTCATGGTACGTGCTGTTCGATTTGTTTGTGCCTACTCGTCCAATGATCTCGGCCAACGGACCCCCACCTCCGCCCAGCGTTCCGGCTCCACTGACAATAACATTATTGGGATTATACCCAGTCCCATAGCCCAGCCCTGGCGCTGACATACCATTGGATCCAGACGATGACCTGTCTATCATGGTCGACATGAACCCAGCCACACCACGACGAGGATCGACTTCCGGTACCGGCGCGTGTACAGATTCCATCTCGAGTGATCTCCACAACTCCAACACGCTCTCAATCTTGTCGGCAGGACAACAAGCAAGCGCGTATCCAGCAACAGCCATTCGCTTAGAATACTCTCGTCCTACAGATTCCGTTGCGACTTGGACAAATATTTCCCATGGGTTCCTGGCATCAGGATCACCAAGTCCTTGCAATGACGGCCCATGTGCCGCGGTAGAGGGCCCAGATGACGTCCCAGCTCTTGATCCTGGCCGGGAAGATAACGACGAAGGAGAATCTGGTCGCGAAGGTGTCGATGCGCTGTCCTCACTGTTGCCCCCACCACCAGTAACGAAGCTGTTGCTCTTCACAACCCGCCTCATCCTTGGAGATCCATCTGCATTCATATCGAGCGCTCCTGAGGTTCTGAGCAGCTCCATCAGTCGTTCGGCTTGTTGGATCGCAAAAACGTGATTCTTCTCTTTGAGAGCTGCCTCGATGAGCATGCCCACAACTTGGATCTCGATTTGCTGCCGTAATGTTTTCTTTTGACCGATACCGGTGACCTTGATGGCTAGCTCGAGCATTGCAGCGTGATCACGGTAGGCGTTCTCCTGGCTCATAATCAACCGTCGCACCAACGAGAGTCGATTCTCAGTCGCACGGATCTGGAACGGGAGAATCGTAGTGCTACTTCCTGGGGCAGTGAGGTTGTACGTCGAAGTCATGAAGTTGGTGGCCTCGATCAGATCCATCTCCTTCCGAATATTTGTGGTCTCTGGAAGAACTTTCAAGCTACAACAGATGATAAATAAAATATTCCAAATTCTGTTAATGCCCAAATTGCTCGTGCGCCGCCTACGAACTTAAAAAATCCAAGTGAGGAACTAAAGCCCTTACCAATCGTATGCCATCTTCATAAGTCCCTGATGTCTGTTGCCAGAGGTCGCATTGTTAAACATCTCATTCGAGCAATCGATGACCAGCTTTTCAGCTGTCGCCAGCCGGACCGGTGGGAGCATTCCTGGTGGGAACAAAATCGCCCTTGCGAGCTCGAATTCTAGCAGGGTCATCAAGTTTGATGCTGTCAGTGTCGATTTAAAAATATGATACATCAAAATAAGCAGAACTTTCAAAGACTTACTTCCGCAGCTCAAAACACCAGCCAGGTACTCTCTGTAAATATCTTGTTCGGAAACCCGACCCAACACCCCACCTCCCTTTTCGCCTCCGCGTAATCGGATCAAATCCTCCAAAAGCAACATCCACTCGTCGTCGCTCTCAAAGCGCTCACCCATTCTCTCCGGTCCTCCACTAGCGAGTCTTGCCATCTTGGTGACCATCTGCAGCTGGCTTGCCTCCGAGTCCGAGTTCTCCAGGAACCAGGAGAGCTGCACAGGAAGGTCGTATCGCGCCAGTGTCTCTGCAGCAGTCAAATTTTGCTCAAGGGTATCGAGAGCGTGCTGCATCAGTCCCTGCGTTGGCGCATACTTGACAAAGGCAGGATACATATTGAGGGGATCCAACTGTTGGGATATCCGAGAGCGATCCTGAGCCGGCGCCGAAGAGGTGTTGAGATCGCTTCCAAAGGTAACAAAGATGTTTTTGCGAAGCTCTGCTCGGCGGACCTTGTCAATGGTCTCGTCCACGTCCTCCGTCTGCTCAAACATTGGCAAACAGACGATCATGTCGCTCATCACTTTCCATTCGTCCACGGTTCTGCAGCCGTACATGCACGACATCGTCAGCCAAGACAACTCCATATCGTTGCTGATAATACGCTCATCCGGTTCGTACACTGGCTTCGAGGCTTGAATGACAGCACCAACCCATGAAAGGTGATTTGGGCTCTGTCTCAGAAGAAAGGCATACAGATACGACATGGGGTTCTGAGAGTCTTGTCCAGCGGGTAGGCCCTGCCCAGGAACATGGACGGGGTCGCTTCGCTGCCAGCGTCGTGGGATAACAACTGTGAGATAGGGCAGTACAAGACGTCGAATGTCCTGCACGATTGTATGCTCATCACTCATGCCTAGACAGAGCTGAACCACCTCCATCGGGTTCATAAGCGAAAATTGCTCGAGCGAAAGATCCTGAACCGTATCCGCCCACATTGCCTTTGCCTCTGGTCGGCGGTTATCAGGCTTAATCTCGTACAGCAATTTGTAAAGAATCTCCAGATCCTCGCTGATCGTCTCCAGTAGTGGGATATAGTTGTCGGTGCCGTACTGGATAAGGCGTCGCTGCTCGATGATTTGTCCTGCATTCCTGTCGATCTCCAGTGCTCGATCAATATACCAGTGCGAGAGGTCCTCACCCGAAGCAGGAAATGGGAGAGGTGACGGCAGAATCTCCTCGGCTTCCTGCTTGATGGCCACCATATCCAGCGATACTGCCTCATTCCCTCCGTGGGCGGCCTTGCGCTCTTCCAGAGCTAACGCCTGCTGGTGTAGATATGCATCCATTTCGTGATCTGCTGATCCAAAGACCAGTGTCCTTAACTCTGGAATTTCCGCCCAGTCAAGTTCTCTCCATGGATGATCCGGCGCCCATGGCTTTTCCACTCTCGTTGCTGGGTCGAGTCGCGGCAAAAGGCCCCTGTACGCCTCCGTCGGACATGTCTCTGGAATGCGGTTAAGCGTAGTCATCCTCCACGGCCACGTCTCCCGGTTGTGCCGAGTAAAGAGGATCCTGACGCCTTCAATGAACTCTGCTTCTGCATAAATTCGAGCCAGAGCAGATAGATCCATGTCCTTAAACGTGTTGTACGACCCAGTGAGAAGCGGTAATGGAGGAGTTCTCTGGTCCGCGGCGTCATCGTATAGAATACCGAGTGGGTCCAACGGATCTTTAGTCTTGGGATGTTTTGATAGCAGCCTTGAAATCCTGGCTTCCTCACGCGTCCTCCACTGCTTTTCCATGATGGTTAACTCAGTAAAAGTTGAGAGCCGATTAAGGTACTTCAGAAAATACCACCGATACTTGCACCACAACATTTCCCGTTCGGCTAACTGAACCGCGAGTAGTAGTTCGCTTGTTTTGGCTCTCATGGGCTCTCCTGAGGCGGCGGCTCGAATCCAGTCAATCTTAACCTCTGTACCTAGCTCGTATCGTCTGATAATGTCGTCCATAAGGCTATCGGTGAGCTGCAAACCGTATTCAAGAAGCGTCCTGATGCCTTCGTGGTCCTCCGTAACGCTTTCAAGACAGTTGGCGAGAACCCATTGCTTATCCGTGATCTTGTCCAGCAAGTTCGACACGACGTCTGCACTGATATGAGAGAGTTGCTTCCACTGATACTGGTAGACAACATCTGTGTCCAGCTCATAAGTTGTAGCGATGGCTAGTGCGGAAGAGTAGTCCCTGCCTTCCAACTTGCGATATAGCAGCTCCTCCGGTGGCACGCGAAGCATCCGGTATAGGCTCAAGGTCCGCTTGGGGACAAGGATCAGTCTTTGGAGCTTGGCTCGGCGCTCGTCGGCGTCCTTGGACCCAAAATATTTTGTCAGCTGTGCAATCCACTTGAAGAGAAGGCGCTCATTACCCATCATCTGTGCGATCTCCTGCTCGGTTGGTTCGCCCATGGCCTTATCCTCCTGGTCCGTCATCATGATCCACCGGTCCCCCACCACACGAGCACGAATCATCCTGGTGATCTCCTCAATGACAAATACCTGCTCATCGTGCGCGCTGAATCCAGAATTAGTGAACTCGAGGCATGAGGCAAACACCTTGGGCTCCTGACCCAAAATATTGATCAACTCTGGGATTTGAAGGACGATCATGGCTCCACTCTCGTACCCCAGTAGAATGGCATCCTCAGCCCAAAACCGCATCGAGACACACCGTCCATTGGCCACTCCGATCAAATGTGTCGATGTTCCGTTGGACTGGTATTCCTTCACCAGTTCCTGAAACTCTTGAAAGGAAAGCGTGCTGTGCTCTTCGGATCTGGCATAGTAGTTTAAATGCTCGCTGTTCCATGTCATCTTCAACACCCCGCCGCGCTCCTTGGATAATGTCCAACTGGTGAGAGACCCTGAGCTGTCCAATGAAAGCGCTCCGTACTTTTCGTGGACAACAATCGTATGAACGGAATGGTTCGTGAGATAGACATCGCGCTCGAACAGTTTTTGAAGAGTCGGGCCGATCGCGGAGAGACCTGTTGGGTATCTTATTGCGTCCGATGCTTGAGGCGTTCTGTCCAAGACACTATCGACTGAACTTTGGAGTTGACCATCTGTGTTATACCTCTGATAGTATGGCGAGTCTCGCTCAATCGTCCAGAACTGTACACCCGCCTGTGTGCCAGAATTGTCTATAATATGTGAATTATCCGGATTAGTAGATTTACCTTTGAACGACCCATACAACATAATCAACATAAACATCGTGTCCGACTTACCTGCTGGTTCTTTACTCTGGTGCGGAGTACCTCCGACGCACAGAATGCCGTTATGTTCATCAATGCTGGCGCATGCTACTGTCCTGAAAGTATCCTTAAAGGTGAATGTGTGGTAGGGACAAAAAAAACCTGGGTCTGAATAGCCCTCTCTTGCCCATGAGCTCTGCCTTGGTGTCAGTAGCGATTGCGTTGCGAGCAACGACCTTCGGTGCTGGAGGTTTTTTCTTTTAGGATAATCCTCTAACGGCGACGTTGGCGTGGAGTCGGACTGGCCTAATGCCTCAGGCGTGTTGAAGAGATAGCTCCTGAGGGCGCCGTCGTATGTGATCGTGATGAGTTCGTATGCATAGTTGTGTCCGTTGAATTTGACTCCAAAACCATCTTCATTCTTGCTCTTCCTCGTATTGACGAATCCAAGATAACACAGGGGTTCGACAAACAATTGACTGGTGCCACCGCTCGAGACCCCTTCGTCCTCTACTGGTGCATCCTGTTGCTGAATCTTGGGCAGAATCGACCCGATGAGCCTTCCTTTCGTATCAATAATTTCCACTGTACCGTTGCTGAAACTTCTTGCCACTAGCTTCGAATCGAAACTCCACGCGATCCTCCTCCACTTTGGGTACAGGTCTTGTTGGCTGGTTGCTCCCCAGACAGAGTGAACGATTTGATAACTTGAGTTAAGTGTTCTGAATTCGATCTTGTCCTCATGATTGACTGCTAGGAAATGACTGTCAGGACTTAGCGCGATCTGCCACGGCGACTTTATCGGAGTGAGCGTGGAGGCAATCCCAGAGGGAACAGTGGTGGTAAGGAAGAGGGGCGAAATATTGGCGGCAACGCGTCGAAGGAACCACTGCTTCCATCGAGCAAGTTTTCGCTTAGCGTCCTTGTCAAACTCGTCAAGCTGTTGCTGCAGGTTGCCCGAAGTCGGGAAGGAGGCATTTGATGAGGAGGTCAGCGACGCGTCTGCATTGTCGTTAGGCGTCCAGATAGCGATGGTGTCGACGTCGTACAGCTGCCGTTGTTTCTCCATGTCGGGGTATTGATCTATTCACTCTTGTTGTGTCCGCTGGCAGTTCATTCGATCTCAAGACAGTCTGTTGTTGTTGCAAGATGAATGGGATGAAAGTTGACTAGAAAGCGCTCTGGGACCATGGAACCAAGAGTAGAGCCATGCACTGTGACCGGCCTTCAACTTGACCAAACCACTTGTCACTGTTACCACCGGCCCACGCTGTACCATGCTCCTTTCCGTCACGATATCTATGGCATCAACCAGTAGTACAAGGACGGCACTATAAATATATATGAAGCTACTCCATTAAATCGAAGAGATGTTGACACCATGGAGGTTCACTAAAAAGTCGGCAAAGAAATCTTTGAAGAAGAACCACCTAGTAAATGGAATACCGCCAATTTCGGTACTTTTTCCTTCAGTACGTGAAGATAGCTAACACCGCGAACTTAATTGCTCCGCGAGAGAGGTCAGCTTATTATCCATTGAGCAGCAAATTGGCTTCTCCTTCCGGGAGCCAACGCAGAGACCGCCTGGAACTGCCAATCTCACACTCATGGTCTTGGGAGGCGTAGTCTGAAGCGACGAGTTGCGGCTCCAATGCTCCAAACAGCTTCATTTTTTTGCTGCATAAATGACGGAGTGACGCGTTCTCTCGTGGCTGAGTGAGTTCTGAGGTCCATTCAAATATTTAAATTGACAATTCAATTGAATGAGTGCCAGTTGGAGCTATTGGAGAGAAAAAAACAAAGACAGACAAAAAGACGCAGCAAAGGTGAATCTCGATCACCCATCCCACCCTGCTGCTTCCTTCCATACTCTCCACCGCCCCTTCCTTCTCTCCGCCTCCCCCACAAAAGGTGTCATCGTCCTCTCCCTTCCCTCACGACTCTTCACAGGACATTCGCCGAGCAGGAAGTCAACAGTCGGTGATCTACTTACTGATGCAGGCTGACAACTCTATGGGGTCGCACGACCCCTCTGAAAACACCTGGCAAGAGTACATCAAGGAGACCTTGCTGCCCTCCATTACAACCGCGTCTATCAACGAGCGCACGCAGCTTCTTCACCTGCTCCTTGTTCGTGTTAAACGCAAAGGTAGGATAGCTTAGATTTTGTCTGTGTGTGTGCGTTGATCAACTTGCACTTTGAACGCCTTCAGAGGATTATCATCAGTTAACAACGAAAATGTATTGTCGTCTATAGACTTGCCGGTGGAGCTACTACCAGCGCTGGTCCATATCCTGTTCATCTCATACCCGCGCTATAATGACAGATCATCGCGCTTGACGGTCCTTGAGATCCTCACGGAACTCAATGCCTGGAACTCGGAAGAGTTCTTGAAGGTCATGGTGCCCGCGATGCAAAAGGAGACCGAACGACTCTCAGCCAAGAGCACGGATGGGTAAGCATAGTGCAAGGTCTGGATGACACCAGGCACCCAAAGCGATACCATTAACACAATCTGTCTCTTTTAATTGATCAGCGTTTATATTACAGCAGCTGCTCATCGCTTTGTGGTCCTGAACTGGATCAACGTGTTGCTCAACTGCACGTTGACTGTTTCAGGAGACAGCCCATCGCCATATATCAAACCTCTTGTTGGATCGCAGGCTGTTCTCATTGATGGACTGGTGGATACGGAAAAGAAGAGCATTGCCCACGGAGCCGTTGCAGATGTTCGTCGTTGCATTCGCAAGGTAACTGAACGCCTGCGCCGCACAACGTCGCCTTCACCTGTCTCTTCGAAGCGCCAACTGACCATCAATTCTGATGTCTAATTAATTTTTTTACACACAGAACGCGGATTCGATCCCCATGTTTCTGGAATATCTGACGACAGGAACGACCGCACCCACATATCTGAACTCTGTATTAATGGGCACCGTGGTGGATGTCGCTCTTCGATTGAGACATAACGCTGAGGCTGGAAAGGGATATATTGCTGCTCATCGGGATGCCATCGTCAAATTCTACCTTACCAACCTGATCTCATCAAAGCAACCCGTGCCTACACGATGCGCTGTAAGTGGCCAACTCAGTCACTTGCGATAATATCTGCACGCTGATCGTGGATTGACATCTCATCATTTTTTAACTTGCATTCAACTAGGTGGCCTTTAACGATTTCATTCACCACTATGTGACCCTCGAGCTATTCAAAACGGATTTCTTACCAACTATTGAGCGTCTTTGCCTTCGTGCGCCAGAAATTGTCTTTGCCTGTAAGAAACCATGCACGTATATTGTTGGGTCTGGACGTAAGAAGTTTGAGCAAAACCGGCTGAATAGGATACACTTTTTTCTTCATATGAACAGTGCTAGTCCACCTCGTTAAGGCTCTCTCGGTTGATCCTTCCTCCATTTTCAGCTCTTCACTTCAGGACCCCTTATTGAACGGATTGCGCTCGAGTTCAGAATCGGTCAGGACATCGGCCATCGCTCTTTTCAGAGAATTCGCCCAGCGTACCAAGGAGGAGGAGCACGTTCTGAAGGTGGTAACAGAGATGACAAAGCAGCTCACCACAGGAAAGGTGTCGTCCCCTGACCACCGTGGCATCTTCTACGACTGCATTGGAAGGACAGCAGCAACGAAGTCAGAGGCTGTTTCAACTAAAGCTCTTCAGGGATTGATCACCATGACTGGCAAGGAGTCGAACGAGACTGCTGTTACCTTTGGTATTGACGCCACCATCCTGCATCTTCAGGTTCTCCTGGCAGCTGGAAAGGACACTCCTGAGGTCGCGACAAGCATCAAAGCTGGCGTTACTGCTCTTGCCAGCCCCCGTGCCTCCCTCCGCAAGACATGGGCACGTGGCATGGGTGCATTGATCTGGAACTGTAAGTTGGCTATACATTTAATTTACTCTCTGCACTTTCACCAGTTACCACTTAAGATGGCTAACAACTTCTTTCGTTTCTACTTCTTTTAGCGGAATATTCTTCAGAATCTGTCAAAAACGTTTCTTTGTTCATGGCTCCTTTGATTACCGCCTACAACAACATTCAGAAGGCACCACTGACTTACAAGGACGGACCATTGGAGGGCTATGTTGCAGTGAGCGCCGCCTATCGCCTTGCTCAGAGTGGTGATGGCTCTGCCCGTCAACTTCTCAAGTCAGCACTCGTAGCATCGCCAAAGCCTTCCCTTGTGTTGTTTGATAAGGTCTACACAAAATTGACCACGGCCGAAGAGGGCGTGTGGTTCGTACATGCACTCGAGGCACTGGTGGCGGAGGAGACCATCGAAGAGGACGCAAGGATGGCTATCGGTACAGGATTCATTTACTCTGCCGCAGCGTCACCATACGCGGATGCACGTAAGGAGGCGTTCCATGCTCTACAGCGCAGTGCAAAGAATGATGCTAGGAAGATTGGTACCATTATTAGGGAGGCTCTCCTACGATGGGTCTCGCTTATTGAGACCCCTGTAAAAGACTCTACCCCCGCCCTCGCCGCTTCTACTATCTCCACCGACCCTCATATTTCTGCATACCGTCTTTCAGAAATTTTATCCGCCATCACAACACACAACGCAGAAGGCGATCAGACCGTCATGGCCGAGGTTGCAACTGAGCTGATCGTGCTGTCTCACCACCAGGCCATTGCTTCGCCCACTAAGAAGTACGACTGGATGAGCATGGTGCAACGCGCGAGACTGGATCCCGGACGCCTTGTCTCAGACTACCAGAACCGTATCGAGCAACTCGTCATGGATGCTGCCAGCTTGGAATCGACTTCGCCACAGATGTACAAGGCCGCTATGTCTACCATCTCAAGTCTTGTCTTTATCGCTCCCTCAACCATGATTCCTATCTTTCTGAGCCATGTTGAGGAAGACCTGGATGCCAAGCTGCTGGACAACATCGGCGAACAGGAGATCGGTATCTGGAAGCATCCCGAAGGTGAACTGTTTGTTGATGTCCTCAAGGGCATGAAGAAGCAAGGAGGAGCCGAGCGCGGTCGTCCTGCTTTTGACGAGCAAAAGTTCAACCGTGATGTTAAGAAGGCACTCTCCTCAACAAAGAGAGCCCCTACTGCCTCTGCTGCCTCTGCTGCTGCCTCTGCATCAAAATTGACCAGGGATGAACAGGCATCTGTCGACGCACAACTCACAAAGGAGTCCAAGATCCGCAAATCTGTCCAGAACACCTACAACCATTTGATGCGCGGTTTGGCAACGATTCGTGCACTCATTAACGGCAACTCGGACGAGCTGACAGCTAGACTGGTGGAGCTTGTGAGACTCTTGCTGAACGGCGTTGTGAAACGCGGAGGTCCTTTGGTTGGAACCGTTGCCGTGGATACCTACTTGGCGCTGGGTCGCTGTGTGTCGGATCGTCTCGACTCCATTCGTGAGCCGTTGGCATTGGCTACGCTCCGCAGCTTGGATGTTAAGGAAGTGCCCGAGAACTGGTTGGAGGAGCCTTTAGACGGACTTGTTTCCCGTGTCCTTTACCGTCTTCGTTTTGTCACTGAGAAGCAGCCTCTGCTTCCATCGAGCTTTGCATACTGCTTCCCTTTGATCCACAACATTCTTCAAAACGGCGGCATTGTCAGCTCTGACAAGTCAGCTGCAGATGCCAAGGAAGCATCGCAGGAACAAGTACAGATCGCTGTCGACATTGTCTCGTTCCATGCTCTTTCAGGAGCTTCGGACTCGCTGCCCCGGAAGGAGATGATCCATTCTTTACTGTCGATCATTAAGGAGTATCCTCAACTTGCCAAGATAGCCAGGACTTCGCTTGGAGACCTGACACATTCTATGGGTGACACTGCTTCCTTGGACGAGATCAACACCCTTCTTGGAGGTCTGCTCTACAACGAGACTCTGGTTCGACAAGCTGCCCTTGCCGCTCTTGAATCCTTGGAACTGACCGTCATTGACTTCTCGCGCGAACTTTGGACGGCCTGCTATGACGAGGATCCCACCAATGCCAAGCTTGCCTTTGAACTCTGGGAAGACAACGGAATGGAAGTTGAGCCCACGTATGCGAATGCCCTGCTACCCTATGTTGTTCACCAGAATGGCTTCGTTCGCCAGGCCGCTGCCAAGGCCATCGCTGGTGCCGTCAAGCTGTATCCCGACACTGTTACTGCGACTTTGAACGCCATTTACATTCTGTACCACGAGAAGGCCCAGCCAATCGTTCCTCAGTATAACGAGTACGGCCTCGTCATCCAGGAGTCCTTGAACCGACAGGATCCCTCTGACCAGCGCTTTGGCTTGTCAATGGCGCTGAAGAATATTGCTCCCCTGATGACAGCCAGTGACCTTCAGCCTTTTGCCGAGTTTTTGATCCACCAGGATGCTTTAGGTGATCGAAGCGCAGATGTTCGTCAGGGCATGCTGGATGCTGGCTTAGCTATGATCACTGCCCACGGCGCTGAGAACGTCCACACTCTGATCCCCGTCTTTGAGAACTACCTCTCTGAACCTGCCCGCAACTCGGAGACCCATGACCGTATCCGTGAATCCGCCGTTATCCTGTTCGGTGCTCTTGCCCGTCACTTAGATCCTTCCTCTCCCAAGATTCCTTCCGCTGTGCAGAAACTGATCGAAACACTGAGCACACCCTCGGAGCCTGTCCAGGTTGCTGTCGCCAACTGCTTGCCTGGTTTGGTGAAGTGCATTCCCAACCAGGTCCCGGATCTTCTCAAGTCTTTGATGGACAAAGCTTTCCACTCCAAGAAGTACTCGGAGCGCCGTGGCGCTGCTTATGGTCTCGCTGGTGTTATCAAAGGTCGTGGTATCTCTGCTCTCAAGGAATTCTCCGTCATGGCTTCTCTCAAGGCCGCTGTCGATGATAAGAAGGATGCACATGCGCGTGAAGGTGCCATGATTGCATTCGAGACATTGTCGCAAACTCTCGGTCGTCTCTTCGAGCCGTATGTCATCCAGATCTTACCGCTTTTGCTGGTCTGCTTTGGTGACCCTGTAATGGATGTCCGTCAGGCGACCTCGGATACCGCGCGTGCCATCATGGGCAAACTTTCGGGACACTGCGTCAAGCTGATCATGCCCTCGCTCCTCGCTGGTCTGGACGACCGCCAGTGGCGCACTAAGAAAGGATCTGTCGAACTCTTGGGATCCATGGCCTTCTGTGCTCCCAAGCAGCTATCGATTTCTCTGCCGACCATCATTCCTCGCCTTTCGGATGTCTTGACCGACTCTCATACTGCTGTCCAAGATGCCGCCCGCCTTGCTCTGACACAATTCGGTGAAGTCATCTCTAATCCTGAGATCCAGGACCTTGTCCCTATCATGATGGCTGCTCTCTGTGATCCAAACACCAAGACCCATCCTGCTTTGACCGCTCTATTGGGCACCTCGTTTGTCCACTATATTGATTCGCCTTCTCTGGCCTTGGTCATGCCTATTTTGGAGCGTGGTCTCCGCGAGCGTGCTACTGATATCAAGAAGAAGGCCTCTCAGATTGTCGGAAACATGGCCTCTTTGACTGACCAGAAGGACCTCATTCCTTACCTTCCACGTCTCTTGCCTGGAGTCAAGGAGGTTCTGATCGATCCTGTTCCCGATGCGCGTGCGACCGCTGCTAAGGCCCTTGGTACATTGGTTGAGAAACTGGGCGAATCCAATTTCCCCGACCTAGTCCATGAGCTCTTGGATACTCTCAAATCCGATACTTCTGGTGTCGATCGCCAAGGAGCAGCCCAGGGTCTCTCGGAAGTTCTCGCTGGCCTTGGTTTAGAGCGCTTGGAAGGCCTGCTCCCTGAGATCATTGTCAACACAGATTCACCCAAGTCTTACATTCGCGAAGGCTTCATTTCGTTGCTTGTATATCTTCCCGCTACGTTTGGTCAGCGCTTCCAGCCCTACCTAGGTCGCATTATCCCACCCATCCTGATGGGACTTGCGGACGAGTCTGAATACGTTAGAGAGGCTTCGTTGAAGGCCGGTCAGATGATCATCAACAACTATGCCACCAAGGCTGTCGACTTGCTCCTGCCCGAGTTGGAGCGTGGTCTCTTTGATGACAACTGGCGTATTCGTCAGTCCTCTGTTCAACTCATGGGCGACTTGTTGTTCCGTATCACTGGCACCAGCAAGCAGGCTGGTGTTGATGACGAGGGTGAGGAAGATGAACCTGAAGAGTTCGGTCGGTCCGATAACATTCGCAAACAGCTGTTGGAGGTCCTTGGCCGCGAACGCAGAGACCGTGTTCTGTCATCGCTGTACATTGTTCGTGCCGACAACTCGGCCATTGTTCGCCAGGCCACACTCACCGTCTGGAAGTCACTGGTCACCAATACTCCTCGTACATTGAGAGAGATTCTGCCCACGATCATGTCGATGATTATTCGCAACTTGGCCTCCACATCGTACGATCGCCGTATGGTCGCAGCCCGCACCTTGGGAGACCTGGTTCGCAAGCTGGGCGAAGCAGTTCTTTCAGAGATTATCCCCATTCTCGAAGCTGGTCTCGAGAGCTCCGAAAGCGATACTCGTCAGGGTGTCTGTATCGGTCTCTCAGAGATCATGGCCACTGCTGGAAAAGTTCACGTTACGGACTATGTCGACTCAATTATTCCCGCTGTCCGCAAGGCACTTTTGGACGAGTCTCCCGACGTCCGAGAGGCTGCTGCTCAGGCTTTCGATACTTTGCACCAGTGCGTCGGACCCAAGGCCATCGACGAGATTCTACCCTCCTTGTTGGCCAACCTTCATACTGGCGACAAGTCCGAGTACGCTTTGGAGGGTCTCAAGGAGATTATGGCCGTCCGGTCGAATGTTGTTTTCCCTGTGCTGATTCCCACGTTGATTGCTCAGCCAATTACTGCTTTCAACGCTCGTGCTTTGGGGTCCCTGGTCTCTGTTGCCGGTACGGCCTTAAATCGCCGTCTGACAAACATTTTGGCTGCCCTTATTCAGTCGCAGGTCAGCGAAACGGATCCAGACACTCTCGAGGCTTTGGAGACGACTATTTGTGCTCTGCTACAGTCGATCGACAATGCGGATGGTGCTCATACCCTGATGATGATGCTGTTCGAGCTCGTCAAGTCCGAAGATCCTTCGAAGCGCTCCTCTGGATGCAACATTTTGGCGACCTTCTGCGCCGAGTCGACCCAGGATATCTCTCGCTATGTCTCTGACTGGATTCGTGTCCTGATCAACTTGCTGGATGACCGTACTCAATCTGTGGTCGTGAGTGCCTTAGCTGCCTTGAACGCTGTTACGCGCACTGTCCGCAAGGATGAGCTGGAGGGTCTGGTTCAGTCCGTACGTCGCTCGGTCCGTGCTGTTGGCACTCCTGGCGTGGACTTGCCTGGTTTCTGTCTGCCCAAAGGTATTGCTCCCCTGCTGCCTATCTTCTTGCAGGGTCTAATGAACGGCTCCAATTCGATCCGTGAAGCCTCTGCTTTGGGTATTAGCGACCTGATACAGCGCACATCCGCCGACGCTCTCAAGCCCTTTGTCACGCAGATTACCGGTCCTCTGATTCGTATTGTTGGTGATCGCCATCCTGGCGAGGTCAAGAGCGCTATCTTGAGCACTCTCAGGTACATCTATCGGATCCTGTTAATGGCTTCTTCACTTTTGTTATTATGTGCAATTTACTAACCTCTTAACCTCTTAATATGTTTTTATTATTACTCACAAATCTACAGCCTACTTCTCCAGAAAGTCCCTGCTCATCTGAAACCCTTCTTGCCTCAGTTGCAGCGTACGTTTATTAAGTCGTTGACGGACCCCACGTCTACAACTGTTCGTGTTCGCGCTGCGGCTGCACTGTCGATCCTGATCTCGCTTCAGTCCAGAGTTGATCCTTTGGTCACGGAGTTGGTGGCAGGTATCAAATCGAGCGAGCCCGGTGTCAAGGAAACTGTCATGAGTGCCTTGGAGAACGTCGTCAGCAAGATCGGTGCTGGCATGAGCGACGCCGCCAAGCGCGCTGTTATTGGCGTTGTTATAGAGGGCATGGAAGCCAGCAACACCGGTAAGGAACTTTTCATCTTAGTTACCTCAGTTGCCTTGTCTCTATGGACACTCTTCTAACACAGCTCCTCCTTCAACCCTTTCTTCCATAGAATCCATGTGGTTGACCTCTGCTAAGCTGCTGGGCGCGTTCTGCAAGCACCAGAGCACAGAGGAGGCCTCTTACCTAATCCAGACCCAGATCTTGGGTGATACTGTGCCTCTGAGTGCGTCGATGCTTGCTATGAATTCTGTGCTTGTTGAGTCGCCTCAGCTCATCATTGAGACTGGTCATGTCCAGGAGGTTGCCAACGCCGCACTGACTGCGATCTCCAACTCCGTTGAGAGCAGTTCCACGGCGGCCGTGTTGGTGATCGGTAAGATGATCACCAACGAGGCCTATCAGGTGGACCAGGAACTGATTGGCGAGCTAATCAAAAAGCTGGCTTTACACTTGTCCCAGGATATTAACCTCGAGTCCAAGCGGTTAATCTTGGTGTGTATTCGCGCCGTGGCGAGACAGTCGCCATGGCTGGTGGAGCCTCATTTGAGCCAGCTTGTTCCACTAATGATGGCATCGGTTCGGGAACGCGTCATTCCTATCAAATTGGCTGCGGAGAGAGCCTTGCTGTTTACTCTGCAACTGCAGAAAGACGACTCTGTATACCAGAAGTATCTGGGAACGATCGATATGGCGGCCAGTAAGGCGCTGACGGATTACAACCGTCGTATCTTGTCCAAGTTGGCGGCCAACGAGAGAGCGCGAGTGGAACAGCTGCATGGACAGGAGGACGCAGAGGCGATTGAAGAGGATGCGGAGGTGTATGCTGTTGGCGGTTTGAATCTCGGGACGAATGACGACGAGTAGGAGTAGGCGTCAGAAAGATATGGGCGTAGATAGTTTTCGTTAAATTTGACAATTCAAAACGCACGTTTGGTGTATGCTGTACTTGATATTATTTTACATGTGGCACTATTTGGTATATAATGAAGAGGAGGTGCAGGTACCGACTGCACCTAAGAAAAGCTGGCTGCAGAGAGTCCGCAATGATCCCATGCCCGGGCGTTTACGTCGCCGTTCTCAATGTCAGGATTTCCCCACCAGTGAGGCATCCGGCCACCCCATGACTGGATCCCGAAAAATATCACCATGCCTGCAAGCGCGACGCCGGTGTCAAGTGCGCTGCTCGTCAGATAGATGTACCGCGACCACCAGCGGTAGCGGTAGCGTCTCAGCAGATACGCAAAGATGAAGCCGACAAAAAGGCCGTTGCTGAAGAAATAAGGCAGTGCGGGAGGCATGCAGGATGTGGCGGTGAGCAAGACGGGCCAGTGAACAAGCTTGAGCCAGGCGATCTTGGGGAATTGCTTGCTGAATGCCCAGAAGATAAGGGGCAAGAACACGCCGATGAGAGAGCCCCACTGCACAGGAGAGTACATGGCTCCGATCCTGTCACCAAAGACGCGAGCTGGGCCGATGGCGCCCCAGATCACAGACGCGGAGTAGAAGGTATTAGTCGAGCGGCAGGTGAAGGGATAGCCTGCAGGGGTGCATATATCCGGGCGAGTGTTGAGCAGCCAGGTTGCGGTGACGAGGTTGATAATGCATCCAAGAATACTAGAGACCAACTGAACGAGGAACATGATCCGTGGGGGAACCTTCATATAATGGCCAAGCTTTAGATCTGCCGCAAAGTTCAGGGCCTGGACATTGACGATATATCCGTAGGTCTTAAATGTGACATTGGCGATGGGGTGGCCTGGAAGGAGCGATCCGATGATGTATTCCGTAATGATGTTCAGTCCTGGCTGCTGGTTCGTGATCGCCTGGACGATACCGACGGGGAGGATGAAGAATATCGCGATGAGGAGCGCCAGGATCAGGGCCCACCAGGGCATGTAGTCATAGACGGTGCAAGTGATGAAGCTGAGAGTGACCATGGTCACGAAGAGCAAGCCGTACCACCAGTTGGGCACCTCTGGATACGCGCACATCAGTCTCGAGTGCACATCGCCGCCGCCCGCGAAGGACTTCTTCCACCGGGTGATCATGTCTTTGCCGTGATAAAGAATCATGTGCACGACGGTCGCCGTCATGGCTGCGAATCCGATGCCGTACGAAAGCGCCAGGAACGAGGACATTCGAAGCGGTCCATAGGCCCCGTATAATTCCTCATCCAGGATACCATCCTGGTTCAACACTTTCAAAATGTCGTAACTGCCGCCATCTTCCCTGAACAAGCCCGCCGAGATGATGGGAAACCGTTTGGAGCCCCACAGATCGGTATAGTACACCAGCGGGATCAAAAAGTAGACCAGGAACACGAACCCGATGAGCATGTTGACCTGCGCGAACCACGGCGTGATCAATGGGGAAAAGTAGGCCGAGATTGCCGACCAGTCCAAAGCAATTGTCCCGATGCCTAGTCCATTCGATCCCGTCAACTGCGCCAGAACCACGTTGTCGGGTTTAATCCAGCAAACCCATGAAAGCACGCCGATGGTCGGGAAGATGAAACCAGGAAACCAGTAGTAGATGAAGGATGCGAGCATGACCAACAAGAAGTACTTCATCCTCGGCATCCGTCCCTGATCATCCTCGCTCGCCTGCGCATGCAGACCCCTGTAAAGCGACGCCGTAACCAGAGTTGAGGGCCAAACCATCTGAGCAGGTGTTACCAGAAACCTCCTTACTGCTCCCGCCATTGCAAAGCCAGTGATCTGTGTTGTGAGCACTAACAACATCCCTCCCAGAAAGGGTCTCTCTGCATGGTAATAGATCTTTTGGAGGATAACGATGTCGATGGCATAGGCTGTGCTGGTGTTACAGGCTGCCATAGTTCCGATGAGGACATGCTCCTTGATAGAAAAGGGTCCTGGATTGAGGGTGAATGAGAATCCATGCCGTGATCCAGGGAAGAGGGAGATCCTGTACTCCCGCGTGGGGAGGATTTTGGCGAGAAAATGTCCGAGGGGTAAGGAGATGAGGGCGACGATGGGGTATCCGATCGAGATATTGGTCTGCCGAAGGTAGAAGAACTCGTTGACGAAGGCAATGATGGCGGTGAAGAGCAGGCCCAGGAACCACATCCGGAAGGTGTTGTAGGGCACTGTTGGGTCGTCGTGGTCTGCAGCAGAAAATATTAAAAAAAAGGGGGGATTTAGAGAGCGTCTTTTTTTTTTGTTTTTTGGGCCCAGTGTGCTTGTGAAACACACACTATTTCTTCATGGGAAAGTATGCCGTTTTGTCGTCAATGTGTTTTGATAGCCTTACTTGACACTGTGATACGGACTTCCTCAATGGGCGAGTCGCTCTCCAGCTCAGCGAGGTTTATGGGGGGCCATTCCAAGTCGTCGATGCCGTGCTTTTCGTCTGAGATGTATTGCTCTGATGACAGGCATTGCGGTGGTAATACAGGCGACCGCTGGGTATGGTACCCGTCTACTTTGGCCATTTCTTGCGAGTGTGTTGATGAGGATGTGTGATGGAGTACAGGATGTGGAAGGGAGAACAGACGAAATTGAACAGTGGTTGGCAATCAATCGACGACGGTCCGAGTGTAGAAGGAACCTCCGACTACAACTGCACAAAGAGCATGGGGTATGGTGAGAAGAGGACGACAAGGAGGAAGAAGAATGTAGAAAGAGGTAGAGAGGCGGAAAAGAGAACTGGGGAGGGATGCACAAGGACGAATCCTTTATAGGAAAAGAAAGCAGACCCCCCTTAGTGTCCTACGGATAGACAGCCGTGTGGTCGCACTCCCGACAGCCGCACTTGGGAATGGCTGTACAGTACAATGCATGCGCACAACAACAAACAAATTGTATCGAGAAATAACGAATTAGAGTTGGCCTCGGAAGCGGTTGCCGATGAGGAAAGAACCAATTTTTTTTTAGGAAATAGAAAGCATAGATCCCGGTTAGGATGATGGGCCTGGTCCTTTAACACCTTGGCATGCTTCTCCCTTTTCTTCGCAAGCATCCATGTCAGCACACTTCGATGACTACTGCCGGTCTCCTTTGCTCCCCTGTCATTGTGTGCGTACCTGGTTTTGGTATCCAAATTCAGGAACGGGGCATGCTTCCTATTGGCTAAGCTGAGTCAGGGTGCACAACGACAATCTGCAGCCAATAGAATAAATAGCGCCTCAAAATCTGTCCCCACGCTCATTGAGCGATGAAGGAGCGTTTCCTCAGTGCTCCCCTGTGCCCTGTGGGCAACTCCCATTCATCCAATAACAAACATAATCGGCAATAATGTGGGGACACTCGAGCCACGCATGGAGAAACGTGTGTGCGTTCTCACAAGCCCCTCGCTGAAGAAGAGTCCATTTACACTAGAGTGCGAGGCTCGCTGGTCGAATCTGCAAGGCATCCAGTCGGTGTTTGAGGAAAAAGTACGGTCTCCCCCTTTGGCGAACACACTTTATTACAAGAATCGAACTCTCTCTTTCTACGCAACATTCCTTTTTTTTTTCGGCGCACACACACCACCGCCCACGCGTTTATCTGAGTTTAAACATAAGCACCTTCAATCGCAAACATATATCCAGCTACGCCTCTCGCTGAACTACTTAACACGCTTCCTGTTTGCAGTTATTGCTAAAAATGTCATCGTGCACTCAGCAAATAGATTTCAATCATAAGAACACGGCCCAAAAGCTGACGCTTTCAATATTTAATTGTCAAATAAATCTCAATTACGACGCACACAGATCTAAAACTAAATAACCAGGCATTGCTCGGCTCTTTACTTGCCGTAGTAGTTCGTGCCACCGTAGTAGCAGTGGTCCTGAGCGCCAGCATTGAGGTCCGGGTTATCTGAATCGGGATTGCCCCACCAGAATGGCATGGCACCGTCCCAGGACTGGATACAGAAAAAGATGACCAGCGCCGCCACTGCAACACCCGAGTCCAACGCAGCTGAAGTCAAGTAGTTGTAACGGGCCCACCAGTCATAGCGGTAACGTCTCAGGAGGAAGGCAAAGATGAATCCGAGGAAGAGACCGTTGGTGTACATGTAGGGGAGGGCAGGAGGCATGTTGGAGGTCGCAGCCAACAACACGGGCCAGTGAACGAGTTTCAACCAGCCGACTTTGGGGAACTTCCTGCTAAGAGCCCAGAAGATCAAAGGTAGGGCGACGCCGATAAGGAATCCCCATTGGACAGGAGAGTACAACGCACCATCCTTGTTACCGAACACACGAGCAGGTCCGATGGCTCCCCAAATGACCGAGGCAGAGTAGAAGGTCTTTGTGATACGGCATGTGAAGGGGTATCCCTTCGGGGTGCAGACATCGGGACGAGTGTTGATCAACCAAGTGGCAGTGCCCAAGTTGATGATGCAGGAGATGATGGCCGAGACCAGCTGGGCCATGAACATGACTCTTGGAGGAATCTTCATGTAGTGACCGAGCTTCAAATCCGAGACGAAGTTGAGTGCCTGGGTATTGACGATGTAACCATAGGTCTTGAAGGTAACGTTGGCAATAGCATGGCCAGGAAGCATATAACCGATAACGTACTCAGTGACGATGTTCAATCCAGGCTGCTGGTTAGTGACAGCCTGAACGATACCAACAGGGAGGACGAAGAACAGAGCGATGGCCAAAGCCAAAATCAAGGCCCACCAAGGCATATAGTCCCAGACCACACAGGTGACGAAGCTGAGAGCCAAGGTGACGATGAAGAGGAGGCCGTACCACCAGTCAGGAACTTCAGGGTAGACGCTCATCAGGCGAGAGTGGATATCCTCATTCTCGGCACGTGCAGACTTCCAGCGCTCGACGATCTCCCTTCCGTGGTACAAGAGGACGTGGACGACAGTGGCAGTGAGACCAGCGAAACCAATACCATAGGTCAAGGCGAAGAAGGAATCCATGCGAAGAGGACCGTAGGCGAGGTAAGAAGCCTCATCCAAAACGCCTCTAGCATCCAAGACCTTGGACTTGTCGTAAGCGGTACCGTTGGACAAGAACAACCCAGCGCTGATGATAGGGTAGTTCTTGGAATCCCAGAGGTTGGTGTAATAGGCCCATGGAACGATGATGTAGGCAACAGCAATGAAACCAACCAAAATGTTGAGCTGGGCGAACCACGGTGTGACCAAGGGTGCCACATAGGTCGTAGCGGCAGCCCAATCAAGAGCGATGGTGCCGATTCCAAGACCGTTGGAACCGGTCAACTGGGCAAGAACGATGTTGTTGGGACTAATCCAGCAGATCCAGGAGATTACTCCGATGGTAGGGAAGATGAAACCGGGAAGCCAGTAGTAGATAAACATTCCGCCGGTCACCAGCATGAAGTATCTCATCCTAGACATGCGGCCGTGGTCGCCTTCCTCTACACCAGCATGGAGCGAACGGAACAGGGATGCAGAGACCAAAGTTGAGGGCCAAATCATATGGGCTGGGCGGACCAGGAAGCGACGGATAGCACCAGCGATGGCGAAACCTGTGATTTGGGTGGTCAGGACCAGACAGAGACCAGCAATGAATGGCTTCTCGTCTCCATAGAAGACGTTCTGCAGGATGACGATATCGACGGCATAGGCTGTGCTAGTGTTACAAGCAGCCATGGTACCGATGAGGACGTGCTCCTTGATCGAGAAGGGACCGGGGTTGAGCGAGAATTTCCAGCCAAAGAGGCTGAACTGGCGCGTGGGCAGGATACGGGCCATGAAGTGACCGATGGGAAGGGCGAGCAAGGCGACGACAGAGTATCCGATGGTAACGCTCGTTTGACGGAGGTAGAAGAACTCGTTGACGAATGAGATCACGGCCGTGAAGAAGAGACCGATGGACCACATGCGGAAGGTGTTGTATGGGAGCGAAGTATCATCCGTGTCTGTGAAAGAGTAGCAGTAATTAAAGATCTGTCCACGTCGATGGCAAAAGAGGGTGCGAAAATGTGCGATGGGAAATTGTCTGGCTCTACTTACTCTGGACAGTAACACGGACTTCCTCAATAGGGGAATCATCCTCCTCATCAAGGTGGAGCTGAGAATTCTCCTCGTCGGTCCGCTTCTCGTCGTCGAGCGCGAGCTTGTTGTCGTACAATTCTTTCTCCATGGTGCGAGAGTATACTGGCACACTATGCAGGGACGATTGTGGGTGGAAGATGGGTATAGGAAGGGAGGATGGATGAAGACGGAGAGCGGCTGTCCAATGGGCAAAAGGTAGGTGAAGGATGGATCTGGTGAAAAATGCACACAGAAAAAAAAAACGATTTGGGGATAGGCCATGGTATTTATAATAGTTGCAATTCCATTGAAGAATACGAATACCGTATGCGTGTGTGTTTGAGGCGACGGAAGGTCATTCCCAGGACGCCAGCACAAGGTACGGCGGTGTGCTCTTGCCTTTCATATCAGACCGTGTGCAAGTGGACCCGGAAGCGAATACCGCTAAGCCAGGGGTCTGAACGAATGGGATCTCTTTCCATGACCGGAAAGGGCGGAGGGCGCATTGCCTACTTTTGGTCGTCTATGGAACAGGCTATATAGTTTGTCGACTCTCATTTTTTACGTGTTGTATTGGTTACATATTGTCCATGCGCCATTTTCTTCCCTTAAACAAAAAATGTATATTCCTCTCATAATGCGCGAACAATAAACTAACCCTAAAATGAAGGGAACTCTAAGCAGAAACGACAGCCTCACCCCATTCTGTCCCCGCCGATAGTCCCATCAAGGCGTTGAACCCGTAGGTGTATATCAACACTCAATCGGACACTCTTCCGGGTCTGCAGGTCGCCCTCGGACATGTCCTCCGTCCCAGCCAGTAGATCGTGCGACCTGATATTTCCCTAGATCGGCCAATCATACGACGTATAGGTACTTCACGTACAGAATCCGTCTCCACGGACTGAGAGATTATTTACATTGGAGCGGCATACATACATCCATGTTGTCCATGCACTATGTACGCGAAGCTTTTTTTGCGCTAATTACTTTTTTCATCTGTGATATAAAAAGCATCCGCAAAGTACGCAAGGCATCTCGCCACGATTTTTTCCAGCCCACCCATACATACCTCGGTCTTTAATCACGTCGTTCCTGTTCACCAGCACAGCAATTCTTCATTCTTCTAGACCGATTAGCTCTCTCTGAGATCCACATACTCCTCAATCTCAAAACACGCGACACAAAAAAAAAAAAAAAAAAATGCATAGCTCAGCACAGGATAGTCTAACACATCAATTCCACCAGATAATTTCAAATAGACCTCCTTTACTCTAAGGAACGCCATTTCCGAAAGGTAACAGACATTCTTTCCCATTCATCATGAAAGATAATGATTAAGCGTTTTTATTTGTAGTTTGGAAGAAACACACTATATTCAATGCATTGCGCACAAGAACATGCCTCTACAGGGACTCGCCGAAATAGTTGGCAGAGCCAAGAGCGCAGTGGTCAAAGTTCTCATCCTCGGGGTTGCCCCACCAGAAGGGGAATGCACCGTCCCAGGACTGGATACAGAAAAAGATGAGCAGACCAGAGATGGCGACACCAGTATCCAATGCAGCCGAGGTCAGGTAGTTGTAACGGGCCCACCAGTCATAGCGGTAACGTCTCAGGATGAAGGCAAAGATGAATCCGAGGAAGAGACCGTTGGTGTACATGTAGGGTAGGGCAGGAGGCATGTTGGAGGTCGCAGCCAACAACACGGGCCAGTGAACGTACTTCAACCAGCTGACGTTGGGGAACTTCCTGCTAAGGGCCCAGAAGATTGCGGGAAGGAGAGCACCAACGAGGAATCCCCATTGGACAGGAGAGTACAACGCACCATCCTTGTCACCGAACACACGAGCAGGTCCGATGGCTCCCCAAATGACCGAGGCAGAGTAGAAGGTCTTTGTCGAACGGCACGTGAAGGGGTATCCCTTCTGGGTGCAGACATTGGGACGAGTGTTGATCAACCAGGTGGCAGTGCCCAAGTTGATGATGCAGGAGATGACGGCCGAGATCAGCTGGGCCATGAACATGACTCTTGGAGGAATCTTCATGTAGTGACCGAGCTTCAAATCCGAGACGAAGTTGAGTGCCTGGACGTTGACGATGTAACCATAGGTCTTGAAGGTAACGTTGGCAATAGCATGGCCAGGAAGCATATAACCGATAACGTACTCAGTGACGATGTTCAATCCAGGCTGCTGGTTAGTGACAGCCTGAACGATACCAACAGGGAGGACGAAGAACAGAGCGATGGCCAAAGCCAAAATCAAGGCCCACCAAGGCATATAGTCCCAGACCACACAGGTGACGAAGCTGAGAGCCAAGGTGACGATGAAGAGGAGGCCGTACCACCAGTCAGGAACTTCAGGGTAGACGCTCATCAGGCGAGAGTGGATATCCTCATTCTCGGCGCGTGCAGACTTCCAGCGCTCGACAATCTCCCTTCCGTTGTACAAGAGGACGTGGACGACAGTGGCAGTGAGACCAGCGAAACCAACACCGTAGGTCAAGGCGAAGAAGGAATCCATGCGAAGAGGACCGTAGGCGAGGTAAGCAGCCTCATCCAGGAGACCACTGGCATCCAAGACCTGGGACTTGTCGTAAGAACTACCGTTCTCTCGATACAGGACAGCGGTGACGATGGGATAGTTCTTGGAGTTCCACAAGTTGCTGTAGTAGGCCCATGGAACCATGATCCAGGCGACGAGGACGAAACCGACCAAGATGTTGACCTGGGCGAACCAAGGGGTGACCAAGGGTCCGACGTAGGCAGAGGCGGCGGCCCAGTCGAGGGCGATGACACCAACACCGAGACCGTTGGAACCGGTGATCTGGGACAGGACGACGTTGTTGGGGTTGATCCAGCAGATCCAGGCGATTGTTCCAATGGTAGGGAAGATGAATCCGGGGAACCAGTAGTAGATGAACATACCACCGGAGACGAGCAGGAAGTATCTCATCCTAGACATGCGGCCATGGTCATCCTCGCTTTGCTGAGCATGGAGCGAGCGGAAGAGCGAGGCAACGACGAGGGTCGAAGGCCAGACCATGTGGGCTGGGCGGACCAGGAAGCGACGGATAGCACCAGCGATGGCGAAACCAGTGATCTGGGTGGTCAGGACCAGGAACATGCCGGCGACGAAGGACTTCTCAGAGTTGTACCAGATCTTCTGCAGGATAACGATATCGACGGCGTAAGCGGTACCACTGTTGCAGGCAACCATGGTTCCGATGAGGACGTGCTCCTTGATCGAGAAGGGACCGGGGTTGAGAGAGAATTTCCAGCCAAAGAGGCTGAACTCACTCGTGGGCAGGACACGGGCCATGAAATGACCCATGGGCAAGGACAGCAGGGCGACGACGGAGTAGCCGATCGAGATTTGGGTCTGACGAAGGTAGAAGAACTGGTTCACAAATGAAATGATGCAGGTCCAGAACAAACCCAGGAACCACATGCGGAAGGTGTTATATGGGATGGAGGGATCATCGATGTCTATTCATGGGGTAAAAGAACGATCGGAACAAAAGGAGAGCAGCGATCAGTGATATGAAGACGAGCGGGAAAGGACAGGATGGCACTTTGGGGAATGGACAACGAATCGCTTACTGGAGATGGTGACACGGACTTCCTCGATCGGAGAGTCGTCCTCCTCGACGAGGTCCACCTGGTGCTCGACATCGTCATAGCGCTTTTCTTCCAGCTTCTCGTTGGCGTATTCTTCTTTCTCCATTGTGGGTTGTCTTCAGGAGGGAAGGAAGGGGGCGGAAGGGAGGGAAAAGAGGAGGGAAGGATATAGTCCGAAGACAGAGATGGGGCGAGGGGAGGGAGGGTCTAGGGTGGATTCACAGAAATGGCACGAGGGGAAAAAGAAGAAAGAAGAGAGGGTGTTGCTCCCGAGAAGTGCCCCGTATTTATGCCAAGTCGCCGAGGTGCTGATGGGAAGAGTCGGCAGGGTGGTATCTTTGAAAGCGCCTCCTTACTGGCCAAGGACGCCTGGATGAGGTGTCAGGAATCCAAACAGAACAATGGGTAAACAGGTGGACCGCAGGGCCATGGACCACAAATGGCTGGAACGAGCATCTGCGGAAGAACATCTTTCGCCCAATTAGGTGTTCTCCTGTCGTCCCCCTCCTCAACCCTAACCCTAACCCTAGCACCGCTGCTACTGATACGCTATTTCACCCTTGCATTGCTCCTCACTATGCGCATCGGGCTCATGTTGTTCAGTTGGACCACTCCGTCTGGACTCAATTTGTCCCAGAATGTAATCCAAGGCTGGCCAATGAGAGGGACACCAACACTCGAAGACACACACCACCGCGGATGCTAATCCGCTCGTGGCATGGAACTCAGACGCAAACATAAGAAGGCCTTGCGTGCTTAAAGAGTCGTTTGTATGTTTGTATTGTCCACGAATAGGAACGCTTCCAATCCAACAGCATGCGCTCTTGACCTGCTCGCTCTGCTTATCAAGCCGGCCCTTTGTCCGAACACCACCCCTCAGACCCCGCCACTGTTCATGTGTCCGAAAGAAAAAGCGGGTTATGGAAGCATCATACTACAGGAGGATTCCTGCTGGATTCATTTCATTGTCGTTGGTAGCTTGGATGCATTCATAGGGCAGGTTACGAAAGCGTTATCCGGTAAGGACCTTCTGCCTCATTTCATTGTTTCTCGAAGGAACGGATTTTTACGTAAAGCGTGTGTGAGGCCAATGCTTATGTGGAAACTTGAGTTCTCGGAACTGCCTTGCCTGTCTCCAATCGTGAGTGTATCAGCACAAATGACATTTGATTTATCGCACTCCATGCTTTTAATAGAATACTGGACCTAGAAGTACATGTGCTCGCTAAATCGCTGTCCTTGTCCTGCATCTCATCTTTGCCCACGCTGTAGATGCAATAGCGAACAATGCCGGAGTACCTCCATTGGATAAATGGGCCCGTCCTGTGAACGGATGTAACGCCGAATTATCGTCAATGCAGAGAGATGCTTCTACTAGAGGAAGCGTGGGAGACAAACAATGAGCTTCTATTCAGCGACTCCACTTGACCTCCGTCATTACTATTTCTAGCCCGTCCTTCGCTGTCCATACGGTGCGTCTTCGTCAAATCTGGATAAACAGGGAAACAGGGAAACAGAAATAAAGCAGAAGGGTGCCTCGAAGGCGTGCGCTCGAAACTTTAATAAGCAAAAGAGGAAGGGCGAGGACATGCGCTCTTGAACTTTAATTCGACCCAATCAGGAACGGGAGCAAAGGGGGGATGTTAAGCGTTTTATTATTCAAAGAGTTCTCGACCAGCCTTTGCTTTATGAGGTGCAGCGTCTGGATGAGTACCGTCTCCTGTGAAAGAGTGCCCTGTCCTGCACAGCCCCACCGAGCCCTGGTATGATAGAGGGGCTACCTCATTGCCATTCGCCAGACGCAATCCCTCCTGCTTCTCGACGCTCAGCGCCCATTCGCCAAACGCAGCATGAGAAAAATAAGGGAACGAACATTGTGGCATGGACGTAGCAACCAACCTCTCCTTTCCTTGTACAGTACATTCATTTCCACATCAGGGACCCACGCTTTAAAATACGCAGGCGCAGCACAGGGAACCGACTCTCTGTCTTCACTTTGCATTTGGAGCACAAGACCATGGATGGCAAAGGAATAAGATAAGCAACCGTTTGGTACACCAACATTTAGGCCGCTAAATTCAGCCGCGCGTAAACCTGCTCTACGGCAATGATCCACTTCAGGCAAATGACTGGTAGCAGTGATCGAGCAAACCGATAGCTCTTTGATGCTGACCCAGTGGTGGGGGGAGTATGTGTGAAGTAAATAATGCTTACGAACTATGAAATGTGATCGCGGCGTTACGATTATATCAAAGACAAAACAGGAAACAGGTGAATCCCTCCAATTTCCTCCTCGGACCTATTTCCGCGTGAAGCCCCGACGCGGTTTAGGTTTTATCCACACTGTGCGGATGAGACTAGTCGAGATGTTTGAATGTGGCCCTCCTCTTTGATTTTGACAAAGTCCCCCCATAACATCCCTCTTAGCTATACCGCTCGCTGTCTACGGAATTGCTACACACTATCACTTTCTGGCATAATGTTGGGTTATATTTCTACAGACTACTAAGCCGACATCTACACGACGCGCACTTTCTCTCTCGCAGGTCTGTCCCGCACATCGTCTCCTCTCGATTTTTTGCTGCCCAACTAGGATTGCAATGTGAGCTTACAGAGTTATTTTCATAAACTGTTGCTGGGTGGGTCAGTACAATCCACTGTCCCTTTCCGGGGGCTTACAGATCTTTCCATAGATTGTGTATATGGTACGCGGTCTAGCGAAACAATGAGCGGCCCCAAGGTTGGACTATATATCCCCTTCACCTCACCCACGTTCGTCTCTGAGGTTCTCAGGACTCCGTGAGAAAACGTAGGGCCAATGGCAGATCTCGAACCCCGCCCTCCCATGTCCTTTATGCACTTTTTGTTAATTTCCATCCGAATTACTTTGAGAAAGTACCTCCACTCCAACTGGTGTCTGTTTGTTTATGTGCAGGCAACTGAACTCTGGTGAATTGTTGTTGTACAAAATACAACAGAAGGAGGAGGCGAACTCAAAGCAGGTCGCCGCCTCTCGCCTTCTGTTTTCTTTTTGGCATAGTCTACATGCAGTAAGTACTTCTCATTTCATTACACTGGTACATGTTCCGTTCGCTCTGTTCGTTGGCTCTGTTTCCTGTCTGCTTCTTTGTTTATTGTTGATGCTGCGAATTCGAAGAGCAAAACCATGACATTCGTCGTTTACATGCGAAGGGAAAGTAGTATCCAATTTATACAACCCTTGTCTGTCAGTTTTTACAATATACTGAATTTCACCCGCGCGCACCTGCGCAGAGTGTCCCCCATTTCTCCTCCTTCACTCGGCCAGCAGTGTTTTGTTACAGGTCGTGATGAGCGCCCAAGAGCTGGTAAGTATCGAAAGGGTGAGATAACGACCAAGGACAGTGAGAGATAGTCTAGCGGAGGACGGACAGGCAGCAGAGCCCTCTCGCCTTTCTTTTTTTTTTTTTTTTTTTACCCAAGTAGCCAATGAAAGGCACCATCCTCGGATAGCTACTAATGATAGAATCCCACACGTCCTCCTCTATTTCTCTTACCAACATTACTCATCCGCTAGTCAGCGTTGTGTAGAGTCATATGGACGGATGGCGTCCAATGAGCAGCGACGAGCTCCTACGGAACCCAGCCTACATCCCGAGCGCTTGGCTTGGGAAACTAGGCTGGACCTTAAAAGATGTTTGTGTGGATGGTGAGTGGTGTGATTAAAAGAACAATGAACACAAGCTCAAAACGGCATGGAAACCTTCCTATTGGCCGGGAGCTTGCCAGCCATCAAATTTACTTGTCGAAGTACATACAAATGTGCCTACAGCAACAGTTTTAGTCTAGTGCTTAACCTTGTTTTTGTATTCCAGGCAGGCTCCTCCTGCCTGCACGAGCGAATGGTAGACTGTCCAGGATGCATCGTCATGGCTGAATTCGCGGATGCACAGAAATATCGATGTGAAAGTCGGCCATGTGGGATTTCTCACTCTCTGTCGCGTGGCAACTCTGGAAGAATGCCTTACATGTCTATATATATTTCTCACGATATTTCGTCTCACATAGAAAGACTAGAATACGCAGCAATATAGCTTTTTTTTTCTTCTTCTTTGTCATCCTGTTGGAAGAGCCATGCTTCCATTGCAGAAGGACGGCTATAGACTATTTATTACGATAGATAGGATAAAAATAATGATACATACAACGAAAAGATCCTGTCTCCTTAGTACAGCTCTCCATAGTAGTTGGCATAACCCAACTCACAGTGGTCGTAGTTGCCGTCCTCAGGGTTACCCCACCAGTATGGCATCTCACCATTCCACGACTGGATGCAGAAGAAGATGACCAATCCACAGATAGCCACTCCTGAATCCAATGCAGCCGAAGTCAGGTAGTTGTAACGGGCCCACCAGTTGTAGCGGTAACGTCTCAGGATGAACATGAAGATGAATCCGAGGAAGAGACCGTTGGTGTAGAAGTAAGGGAGAGCTGGGGGCATGTTGGAGGTCGCAGCCAACAACACGGGCCAGTGGACGTACTTCAACCATGTGATGTGGGGGAACTTCTTTGCGGCGTACCAGAATGGGATGGGGAGTGCGGCACCAACGAGGAAGCCCCACTGGACAGGAGAGTACAACGCACCATCCTTGCTACCGAACACACGCGCGGGAGCGACAGCGCCCCAGATAATGGAGGCAGAGTAGAAGGTGTTGGTCGAACGGCAGGTGAAGGGGTGTCCCTCTGGGGTACAGATATTGGGGCGGGTGTTGAGCAACCAGGTGGCGGTCGCAAGGTTGATGACACCGGCGATGATAGTCGAGATGATCTGGGCCATGAACATGATGCGTGGGGGAATCTTCATGTAGTGACCGAGCTTCAAGTCCGATGTGAAGGTCAATGCCTGGACGTTGACGATATAACCGTAGGTCTTGAAGGTAACATTGGTGATGGCATGTCCAGGGAGCATATAACCGATAACGTACTCAGTGACGATGTTCAATCCGGGCTGCTGGTTAGTGACAGCCTGAACGATACCAACTGGGAGAACGAAGACGATGGCGATACCCATGGCGAGGAGGACAGCCCACCAAGGCATGTAGTCCCAGACAATGCAGGTGACAAAGCTGAGACCAAAGGAGAGGACGAACAGGGAGATATACCACCAGTTAGGAACCTCAGGGTAGATGCGCATCAGACGAGAGTGGATATCCTCGTTCTCCTCACGAGCAGATCTCCAGCGCTGAAGCATCTCCTTGCCGTTGTACAGAACGACGTGAACGATGGTAGCAGTAAGACCAGCGAAGCCGACACCGTAGGTCAGGGCGAAGAAGGAATCCATGCGCATGGGGCCATAATCGATGTACTTTTGCTGATCCAGAATGTTATTGGTCAAGATCATAGACTTGTTGTAAGGAGTACCGTCGCCCCTGTAAAGCCCAGCTGACAAGATGGGGTAGTTCTTTGAATCCCAGAGGTTGGCGTAGTAGGCCCAAGGAACCATGATCCAGGCAACGAGAATGAAACCGACCAAGATGTTGACCTGGGCGAACCAGGGAGTGACCAAGGGCCCAACATAATACGAGGCCGCAGACCAGTCCAAGGCGATGGTACCGATTCCAAGACCGTTGGAGCCGGTCAACTGGGAAAGGATGACGCTCTTGGGGTTAATCCAGCAGATCCAGGAAATCACACCGATGGTGGGGAAGATGAAGCCAGGGAACCAGTAGTAGATGAAGGATCCGAGTGTGACAAGCAGGAAGTATTTCATGCGCGACATGCGTCCATGGTCCTCTGCACGATCGACAACGTGATGTAACGAGCGGAAGAGCGAGGCCGTGACCAAGGTCGAGGGCCAGATCATATGTGCGGGGCGAATGAGGACCTTGCGAAGGGCACCAGCAAGGGCAAAACCGGTGACCTGGGTTGTGAGAACCAAGAGAAGACCGGCGATGAAGGGCTTCTCGGCGTTGTAGAACACCTTCTGCAAGATAACAATGTCGACGGCATAAGCGGTACTGGTGTTGCAGGCAGTCATGGTTCCAATGAGGACATGTTCCTTGATCGAGAAGGGACCAGGATTGAGAGAGAATTTCCAGCCAAAGAGGCTGAACTCACCCATAGGCAGGACACTGGCCATGAAGTGGCCCAGTGGGAGGGAAATCAGGGCAACGACAGAATAACCAATAGAGATCTGGGTCTGACGGAGATAAAAGAACTGGTTGACGAAGGAGACGGCGGCCGTGAAGAGAAGACCAAGGAACCACATGCGGAAGGTGTTACATGGTATCAATGGGTCATCCGTGTCTGTATAACATTTTGTAGAAGGGAGGTGTTATGTTAGATGGTGTGGAATGTGCAGATATTGATGGATGTGAAAAGTGAACATGGCTGGGGAAACAGGCATTATGATATGAACGTCGCCAGAAAACAGACAGAGTAGAAGAGGGAGGATGGGCTGCGATAGCTGTGGATGACAGGAATATGGGGATAGGAGGTGGAGGACTAGAGTGGTACTTACTGGGGACGGTAACACGGACTTCCTCAATAGGGGAGTCATCCTCCTCGTTCAATTCAAGCTGACCCTCGACATCATCGTGATGGGGCTTCTCGGATTCGTACTCGTATTTCTCGTGGGTAGCTTCTTCCTTATCCATGTTGGGAATAGGGAGGTCCAGGGGAGAAGGTGTGAGGGAAAGGAAGGGGAAATGGTGGTGGTGCGAGCGGACTTTGGTTCACGACAAAGAAGAAAGAAAAAAGAAAGAAAAGGGCGGCAGGGTGCTGGCGATAGCGAGGTCTTTATACACTTTGACCACAGAAAGTGGAAAGCTCTTGCGCGTGTATCTATTGTTTTGATTGATGGCAGGACTAGTGCCGGTGGCATATGCATACAGTTGCATGCAACAAACAACAAGCGATAGATAGAGTGCACAACGCCGTGGATGTTCAGGCAGGTGCAGGCTGCAGTGTCCTGAAAATCATTGTTTCTCAAGGCCTGGGTGGTTCGATTGAAGCGAGGACAAGTGTGGCCTAGCGAGGGGGTCAGCGAGGGCGCTTAGTCTATGCGCTTTGAGGGACGAAAAATACAGTTTCCATGATATGTAGCATGACTTAGTACCGTTCTTATCACCTATCCCTGTCCCCGGTAATCACAAATAGGAAGGGAGGGACGGGTACACAACCACAGGATTCTGTGGATTAAGTTCTTTTGGCTCCCTTTTGTATTCACCTTCCAGCTGCAATTGTAAATGTGACAAACTCAGCCAACAAGGGCATGGGGAGCAGAATTCAGTAAGCGAGGGAAAGAGCACAAGTGAGCATGGCGTTTGTGGCATTCAACCCGGGAACAAGGGAAGAACAGACCATTCGATCAGCTCAGCAGCATTGGTGACTGTACCGAGGCTCACAGTGTTTGTGTCTTCGATGTGCTAGCGAGACAACGAATCCCGGGAGAATTCGTTCGTAGTGATTCTTTACGACTACCCTTCGTTCGCATTGCTGTTAGGTGTTTGTTTGTGTACTCTTCTTTTCTGTAAACGTTAAAAGAAAAAGACTACCGATTGGTTGGAAGAACAACTAATAGCCAAGAGCAGATGCCATTTACAGAGTACGGAGGGGTATCCGTTCATGTACGCTTGCTTCTGCAGCTCTCTTGAGAGATGGTCAGCTTTCCCAAACAAACAGCAGAAAGAGATCCTCAAAGATGCTAATAAAAAAAAATAAACAAAAAGGTGCTTAGTGCATTTAGTCTAAGAATGTCGATGCGATTGAATGGCGCAAATATTCTCCGTTAGAGTATGGCTGCACTCTTGTCTTCTGAGCCCACAAACATTCTCGGCAGGGGTAGCTAGCCTTGGTGGTGGTATTCTCCACTGTGGAAAACAGAGATACATGAGACCTGCGTTATTTGAAGGCTTCTTTTTTCCCCTCTTCCTCCATCAACCTTGAACTTATTTGGCTCCCGCTCTACTTCAGTGTAGTATGTGCTCAAAAGCAAACCACAAGCACGTCGGCCAAGGTTGCATGGACGAACTGTGGGCCTGGGCAAGGGTATACTGAGTAACCCTTTGTCCGTGGAGAGTCCGGTCCAATCTTTGGCCTTCCTTTCTCAGGCGTACCTGGGCACAAACACAAACTGCGCCCTATTAGTTCGTCCATGCAAGGCTTTGCAATATAAAGCTTTATTAGACAGTGGCAGATGTTTACGGTTAAGGCGCCATAATTCTCTCTCATGCAAGAGACTCAGTCCTTGGACCTCATGCGGTAAACAAGAATATGCTTCATATCTTTGTCTAAATCATTTTGCTTATGTCAAGTTCTTACCCGTCATAGTAAATTGACTGCAATGTCATGGTCAGTTGTACACACTTTTTTTTTTCTGAGGAGGCGCCGCGAAAACATTTTACACCGCCTCGTTCTCTTTGTATTCGAGGATGACAGAATCCCGAGAGACGGCAAGGAAACACATCCGATTGAGTAACTCTGACTGGAGACAAATTGTTTTTTTTTTCTCTGGACGTTTCTAGGGAAAAGCGGGATGGAATGAAGGGATGATGCGTAGAAAACCGCGGTACAAGACCTCATGTTTTCCTTAAAGCTCAATACGATAGTTCGATGCTAGCCTTACCGAGGGCAGTTTTCATTTCAAGCACCAATTTCACATCCAATCGGAAGCCGACCCTGCCTACGTAGGCAAAAAACCTTAGAATGAACGGTGATCATCCGCGCATGGCGGATGTGGAGGTACATTCGCTCTGATATCCTCTGCTCGGTTACGACTTTGGTCCGCCGATGGGTGAAACAAGGTTCATTCAGAAATCATTCCTCTTGGGAGCCCTCACCTCACCTCCTACTGTATTAGTTCTGCTTCAGGTGCCGATGGATTACAATTCAAGGACAGCCGTGTCGATCTCCAAAATGTTGGTTCCAGACTAGATATGTGTGGTCAGCAACGCACGCGATACCTGTGTCCTAGATTTCTCGTACTTGGCCGGCTAAATGATCGATCTTTTTAAAAGATGAAAAGATGAGGAATGCCACGCGAGCAAGCAGTGTGAGCTCGTCGATTTCCTTGCACCCCGTTGGAAACGTTTATTCCAACATGGGCATCCGAATACGAACGGCCTGAAAAAAAAAAAAAAAAAAAAAAAACCAGGTACACTCTTCTTTCCCATGACGTCCATCGATTCCATATTCTGTCTTTCGCTCAATTCAAAACAGCCGTTGACGATGATTGCCCTTAGGTTATCTTCATTCCTCACAGACATAATACATAGTTCGCATGCATATTTGTGCATTCGTACACACGCACGCGCACGCGACACACATTGCATATTCTCCGTCGCGCCGCTGTTGTCCAAGTCCAAGACGCACTCATTTGGGAATCCTTGACGGGCCGCTAGACGAGAAGGGCACACAAAAGCCCATGAAGTGGAGCCGGGGTTGAAGCAGTATACGACCTGTATGTCATATCCAGTTACATACAGCCCGATTTGCTCATGCACCGTTGTCATAGGTCGGCCTGTGCTGCAATTTCCTTATTGCATAGGACGCGTCAACTGAAGGTGAGCGCGCTGTGCTTCGCCCACAAATGCTGTTCGAAGCACCAAAACACTTCTAGTTCGGACCTTTACTTTTCGTTTGCTTTCGAGCTGCAGCAAAACATAGTGATCCAGACCTTCTCTCTCCCTCGCTCTCAATCCTCCACCTTACCGCTGTCGTCCTTTAAAGCTGTCGGCCCATCCCCGCTCTCCTTCCTTTCTTCACACCTGCTCGCCTCCATCGCTTGACCAACTTTGCTTGTCCCCTCTTCGCGTTTGCTGTTCAGACACCTGTTTCGTCAACAAAAGCTGCTACTTCCTTGTCCCCCGCTCCACCTTGAACCATCCCGTCCACCACATTTACCATCTCTAGCCGATCGTGCCATGCCCGCTTCCACCTATCCTACCGTCGCACCCATGCCTTCCCCGCGACATTTTGAAGACCCCGCCATTCTCCATGGTTCATCACCATTCCCTCCCTCTTCCTCCTCCTTCTCATCAACCATAAGCACTCCGCCTTCTCATCACCTCTCGCAACCTCCTCAGCGCCGCCACTCCAACAACAACGCACCATCCTCACACCTCCACACCTCACCATCTACAGAAGACCCTCGCCCGCGGCCACAATCCCTTATCGCGAGCGAGCACCAACTAGGCGGGCCCTTGCCCGTAAACAATGTTCAGATGCATATGCACCAGTATCCCCCGCAACAGCAGCAGTATCACAGCGCAGGGTACGATTCGAGGGTCCAGTACCAATCCACTGGACACCAGCAAGGGTCGAGATCTGCGGCTGCGGCAGCTGCTGATGCTTCGTATCGGCATCTGATCGTGGCCTCGACAAGTTATCACGCCAACCTGCCACAGCCCCAACCCCAGCATCTCCAGCGCCACTATCAGCAACCACAGCAACAGCAACAGCAGCATCAAACACAGAGATTACGACCGATTGCACCAGCGCCCGGTCTTAGTGCACCAGTGCCCGGTCTTAGTGCCCCACCGCCTTCGAATTTCGCGTCGCAGCAAGCGCGTTTCCACTACCACCAACAGCAACATCCACAACTGCAGCCGCAGCCGATGCAGCCGACGCGGCATGGTCAGTTTCCAAACACCAGCAGCAGCAGCAGCAGCAGCAGTAACAGCAACGGTAACAGCAGAAATAATATGTCACCATCGCTACATCCACAATTCCGGGCAAAGGCCGTGTGCAGGCTAACGTGCAAGAGTTGTCTCTCGGACGTATGCATGCGTGGGATGAAAGCCATCCTCCTGGCCGACGCGAGAATTGAGCTCTACTCCACAGATCGACCACCGAAAGGGTAAAAAAAAAATAACTAGACCAAAAAACCAGAACCCAGAACCCAAAACCCAAACCAGACCGATCCCGAACGCAAAATAACCCTTCATGTTCTTCGCATCAAAAAAAAAAAAAAAAAAAAAAATCGATAGAGTGCAGCTGGTATATGATGACTACAGGACCCGGAACTGCAAATGCCGGATCCGCGATATCGCCTGTCTCGGCTGCGGAAGCACCCTCGGATACCACGTCACCCAGCCTTGCGAATCGTGCCTCGAGGCCTGTAACAATGGACATTTTTGGATGTTTCATTCGGATGGTGTATCGTGCACTGAGCGGTACATCCCCAAGACCTCCTCGGCCGCGCAGAGGAAAAGCAGAACTAGGGGAGCGAGGGACGCGTCAAGTTCTTATCGACCATCATCACCACCATCATCATCATCACCATCGGCATCAGCATCATCGGCATCAGCACCATCGGCACCAGCATCATCGGCATTATCATCGTCATCGTCGTCATCATTAGCAGCAGCAGTGACAGAAGGAGCAGGGGCAGGAGCACGAAGGACAGGAGACACAACCATCCAGGACCCAGATCTCTCGTTCAGGCGACGCACGAGTATCCACGATATCGAGTACAACACCGCCGTCAGTGCCGGTCCACACGCTCCTACTACGCGTTTCTCTTCTTCTGCATCTGGCGAACATCCCAACTCTTCATCTTCCTTCCTCGATAATAATGAAGAAGACTCTGAAGAAGACGAGGAGGAGCCTCAGGTGATGCTCTGGGCTGCACTGCACACCCAAGAAGAGCGATACCTGCAACAAATGCAGCATCAGTTCATGATCCAACAACAGCAACAGCAACAACAAGAACAACGAGAACACGAACAGCCCATATCGTCAGCCATGACTATCAGCCCACCAACGGTCGGCTCCCCCTACCATAGCATGATCTCCTCCGCCATCAATAACGCCAGCATGATGCTTTGGGACGAGGACCGGTCGCTAAACCAGTACGAACGATTATGTCGCTGAACCATCGACGACAGAAAGCCCATCTAGCCGGACCACGATCATGGGCCCGCACATTTTATGCAGACAATCAATCCGTCAACCCACAAAGCTGGACCCACTGCAGATTATCGCCCTCAATCCTGATAAAAGGAAACTCTCTTCCACACCCCCAAAAGCATTTCATTACTTTCTGTTCGTTCGTTCGTTCGTTCGTTTGTTGTTGTTGTTATCTTTCTTTTACTGGTACTCAGAGATATTTTGCCTCAACAACAGTTGATATTTGAATATTTGAATTCAAGGTAAAACGCTACTTGTATCTGTATTTTTCCCGAGAACATTTGAAAGGGGAAAAAAAAATAAAAAAATAAAATAAAATGTGTGTGTGTGTGTGTGTGCGTTGAAGACAGGAAAAGGAAGGGAAGGATATATTTATATAAAATATGTTATGTGCAGATCAGGTCCAACGTAGCCGGCCTGTTTGTTGTCAAACAAAAAAAGAACAAAAGGGAGGTGGAAGAGACAGACAGAGGAGGCGGAGGCAAAGGGTCGTGCCCATCACATGCCCCGCTCGCCTGCTGCTGCCGCATTCGCAACTGCGGGATCGATCTCGGGTGGAGGCGCCGGAACGAGTGATGTCACAAACGTCAACAACGCATGCTCTATGCTTCGCCATGTCGACAGTCTTGGCTGTTGCTGCTGCTGCTGCTGCTGTTGCGATGCACCCTCCTGAGTCTGTGCTGACTGCGCTCCTTGTCCGTCTGCAGAAGGAATTGCACCGGCGCCAGTCAAATGGCTCTGTTCCTGTGCAGATTGAGTATTGTTGCTGCCATTGCTGCTGTTACCACTGCTGTTCATGGTCGTAATGTTACTAGAGCTAGATGATGACTCTTGCCTGTTTTCGTCTGATGTGTTATTGTTGTTGTCTGAGGATGTGAAGGTGGTCGTGGTGGTCGTTGTTGTCGTCTGCTGGGTCTGCGCTGCAGCAGGTCCTGCTGGATTCTGTTGCCGTCCCCCCGCATTTGGAGCACCATCCTGTGGTGTGTCACCTGGAGGGTGACCAATCCTGCGCACAATCCGGAGCCGCCCCGTTTGATGTCTATGCGAAAAAGAATGAAATGGACAATAGTCAGTTAGTATCGATAAGCCCGATCATGATCCAAGATACACTCAAGCGACAATCGTCCCCGCCCATAAAGAAAAAAAAAATAGCCTCTCCATCATCGCAACTTACAAAAAGATAATGAGTGCAGCAATATGAAGGAGCACAATGCGCTCAATACTTCCGTTCTGACTGAATAGATACACTCCAAACGCCAGCTTCATCAGCAACCAAAGCGATGCAGCTCTGCGCTGGTCCCTGGCCGCATTGTCCTGTGCATTTCCATCCACCGCTCCTGCTACTCCTGGTCCTGCTGCTGCTGTATTGCCTTGCTGCGCACCCGCCCCGATCCCTGCAGCACCCATCATGACGGTTGGTATATGCTGGAAATAGGGTGTTCCATCAGGGTTCATCATAACAGCCCCAAAGTAAGGATGAGGCGTTGAGAATTGGTGTGCTTGCTGCATGCAGTGTTGATGTTGCAGCATCGGTAGATATGCTGCTGGCACAAGATACGGCATGCCACTAGTTACATTAAAAAGCACAGAACAGGCATTTGTCAGTCCAGTAGAATCCTTTTATGCGACGTGCTCAAATTCTATTTGTTATCTCTTTAATATTAGCAAGGGCTCGTTCTCTCCCTCTTTCATCCCTATGACGGAGAAATAGAGTCAAAGTCAAAGTCAAAAGACGGGAATAACTTACTTGACAAACACGTATTGCAGGGGCTGATACTGGACTGGGGACTGTGCGGCAGCAAAAGGTGCAAACGCTGGAGCCATCCCCATGCCCGTGGCGGGAAATGGAGCCGAAGTGGCGTCATTCGCACTTGGGGTCATGGTGCTGGTCCCAGTGGTGGTTGTGTTGCTCCCGGTCCGGTCCTGTTCGGTTGCTGTGCTGGCAGTGAATGCTGTGATGGTGTTACGTGTGTTCAGCGCAGTTCCTGTCGTTGCTGCTGTTGTGCTAGTCGCACTAGCAGCGGGTGGAGCTGTGGACTCTGGAGTGAAGCGGAAACGGAGTGGTGAGGGTGATGGTGGTGTGCTCGTGTGCTGTCGCTGTGACACTACCAAGTGGATAGTCGGTGCACTGTCAGAGCAGTCGACCTGACATCAAGGAAAGAAAAAGGGGGTTAGTGGGAAAGAAAGTGCGCCCAGCAAGACAGCAAGAGACAGCATCATCAAAGGGCTTCTCTTCTGCTCTCATACCTTCTCAAAGACCTGGTCGAGGGTATCCTTGTCGTCGAGGATGCGTCCGCCGTAGATAAGGCGCTGGTCTGCGATCCCTGGGTTGGTGTCAAGTCGGGAGGTGATAATCTCCTTGAGCTCAAGTATGGAGCACTCGCGGCCGAGCGAGAGCGAGAACTTGTGTGGACTGTGGCCAGGCGAGCTGATGATCACCGTTAGCGAGTCCATGATGAAAGAGGAGTTGTTTGTAGTTTGATGTACTGTGTTTGCTGAGCGGTCAAATGCAAAAAAGCGAGGCTGATGGAGCGAAGCACTTGTCCGAGACCTTGGCCGAAAGAAGAATACAACCCTCCTTGCTGCGTTGTTGACAGTAAACAGAAAAAGAACAGAAAAGAAAAGAAAGAAAAAGAAACGGCGATGGAGGCGATGGAGGTGTGGAGGTGTGGAGATGTGGAGATGTGAAGGGAGAGGAGTCTTGTTCAATGGTGCGGACGAACTTGGTCGAGTGGTCGAGTGAGAGTGATCAAAGCGAGGGAGGAGTTGGCTGGCCTCGTCCCCCCTCCCCCATATGCATTTGGTCGTGTTGCCCTTATCGATGCTCGATGGTACCGATGGGAAAGAACATGTGACACCCGATCTGCTCCCAGTGTCCGGATTTACAGGAAATCCATATTAGATCAGCATGCAGATCAAAAAGCAGCTCGCGACTGCTCCGAACCCACACATCAATAAGTTTTTGATTCACACCTCTTCACCTCCACATCTTCACTACCATGCTCGCATCAACTCTTCGGAGGACAGCCCTCCCACGGCTCTCGACACTCGCCACCGCCATTCCTTCATCCTTCTCCCCCGGTAGACTCGCTTCACCACTCCTTTCCCGCCACTTGCACACCTCCTTTTGCTCCCCTTCACAACATAACCTCCAACAGCCACCATCCCAGCGTGAAGCCGTACAAGGCCTCCGCCAGAGGAATGTCCCTCTCGCTGGCACGAACGACGATGCCGACAGCGCCATATCTGGGTTCATGAATATGTTCAACGACAAAGAATCCCGAACCGTATCCATCAGTGTTTGCACCAAACATGGCTTTGTCACTACGGAGGCCATCACCCTCCAAGGCCCTGTCCTCTGTATCGGTGGGCAGGTCTTTCTCTGGGATATCTTCAGAGACTCCGGAGCGGTGAGAAAGGCACTGAATAAGAACACAGACGCATTAAAATCAGCATCAGGAGCATCAGGAACTGGAGCCACCACTCTGCCCACACGCTCTGTATTTGAGACCATGGACGAAGACACAGCAAAAGAGATCTTCAAGGTCTTTGAGCTCATGAACCCACGCCCAGGTAATCAAGAAGCATGGATCAACCATTTAGTTGAGAAATTGTCCCTGGACTTGTCAGGGCAAAAGAAGAGGACCGTAACTGATGCTTTTTTTGCATTCGCATTTTCATTTTCAACCATCAGAGATCTTAATTATCGGTACCGGAAAGTCTTTTGCACCATTGAGTCCTGCTGTCCGATCCGTCATCCGCAGATTAGGTCTGCAGGTCGATATGATGAGCACCGTAAGTAGCTATAACCAAAACTCTCATGAATGATTCTTCTATGGATTTTTCGTCCTTACTGACATTCTGAATATTCAATTTTGATCTGATCTGACATTGACGCGCTTAGGCCAACGCAGCAGCAACATATAACATGCTTGCAGAAGAAGGTCGCGAGGTCGCTGCTGCCCTCTTACCACTCGAGCCATCAACAGTTCAAACCATCCACAACAGCAATCATCATTAATAAAAAAACACCATCAGAAATTTAATACGATGCACGAAACAAACGTTGGAGGTCACAAAGGTAAATCTCTACCAGGATGGTAACTCATTGAAGTTGGTCCACTTGCTCAACTTCAACGTCTGGCTGGGCTTCGACTGCGACTGCGACGACGGTAATCATCACGGCGGTCGCGGTAGCGATCACGGCTGCGACTGCGACTTTTGCTGTAGCTGCGCCGACCACGACCGCCTCGATCCCTGCTTCGTTCTCTTGATCTTGATCGATCGCGATCGTATCTGGGACCACGATAGTTATCATCCCTCTCGCGATCCCTACCTCTGCCTGATCCACGGTCTCGATCGGGCCTTTCTTTTCTATTGACAGATCACATCAACGGTTAGCACCCGTGGAACAAGTAGGACTTAAAGCCAAGGCTGGGACGTTCATGTTTGTCACATTATGCAATTGTGCACCTACTTGAGGTGGTCGCGCTGGCCAGTTTTAGCGCGTCCAGCATCGGCATACGGTTCCAGCTTTACTTCTAGATCCCGCATTACTAGGACAGGGATTCTTGGCAGGATTTGACCTAGGAACTTTTGGTCGTGCAGCAGCATGTAGCACATCTTACCAATGGTTCTGCAGACACATATAGATTAAGAGGGAAAAAGGAAGCAGGATTAATATTTGGGATTCTTCAATCCATGCAGCAAGCAACTCAACTGATACCAGGGGGTCCCGACTTACGAATAAACGGGCTTGACGCCGCTCTGGAGCATAATCTCCTGATCGTCTTCGAGGTACGCTCCGAGCCAGTCCCACAGCTGATCTGGCTTGCAGACGAATCTCAAGTACAGGAACCCAATGCCTCTCAGGTATCTAAAAGCCATCGCAGAACGAAACAGGAATAATGTGAGTTCCATGACTCTTTGCTGTCATAAATGCGGTCCAAATACTTTTCCTTGATTTAACGTGGAAAAAACTGTATCCTTACACCGAGTGAGGATGGTCAATCAAGTTTTCAAGCTGTCGGACCGTCAGAGGCAACGTCCAGAACTTGTACATGACCACCCAAGCGGTTGACGGAGTGCTTCCTTTCAGATACGGCTCTATTTTTTTATTTTTTTTATTTTTTTTGTCGCGACAGAAACAAATAAGAGTCGAAACGAGGTGAGAGAAAAAAAGTTAATAAGAATCTGGAAAATGGTATTACAAAAATCACTTGTTATTAACGTTAATGTTTTCGCGATCAATCATTAAGCCGCAAGGACCTGTCCAAGCAGTGCAACATGGGCAAAAGAAAAAAAAAAATAGTGTGGAAACAAAAGGGTTTGTGAACATTACTGAGTATCTGTCGTCGCAAACACCATCAGCTCCTGTGTCGGTTTTTTTATCTCTTTGCTGTCGCTGTTGCTGAGATGGGAGCTGTGGCTAGAGACATATCGCATTGGTCGCATTCTTTCCTTTCCGTTGATATCCGTGTGCGCCCAATATTTTCTTTTGGAGTTCCTGTGTTCGAGAAAAGCTGTCTTTTGTCGTTCCCGTCTTTTCTTGAATCAAGTCCGTTGCTTACCCATGGATTTCACTAAATCATATAAATGAGCAATGTCATATTAGCATCAGTAAAGGAAAAAGAAAAAAAAAAGAGAGAGGGAGAGGGAGAGGGAGAGGGAGAGAGAGAGAGAGAGAGAGAGAGAGAGAGAGAAAGATAAGACATCTCCAGCTTAAAATGAAACAAGCAAGATTGTACAGCCAGGATGCGTCCGCCCGATCTTTCGTCCCTCCTGCGAAATATCCATCGAGACTAGAGACGAGGAGGGGTGGAAGCAGAAGCAGCACAGCAATCATATCGCACTTTTTTTTTTTCTTTGGGCATGGAGCCATTGAAAAAAAACATTGGCAGGGGCAACGCAGGAACTTACCGTTTCGTTGTGCCTCGTTCACGATCTCTTGAAAGTTCGACAATTCGCTATTAGATTCATTTATGAACTGATATCAGTATTTGATATGGATATCGTGGAACAAAATGACCACTGCAGTTGAACAAGGACGTGATATGTCCATACCCGAGTGTCTTGAGGTAGGGCGATTCCACGATGTTCTGAAAGATGATCGAATTGAGGTTCATGGTCCTCTGGTTGCCATGGGTTGCCAACTGGTTGCTACTCATGGTTGTGTATCCTGCTTGCTTGCTTCCGTTGTTCCTTTTCTATTTGTTCTTTGTGATTCGATTCGATGGTGCTGATGGGCTGAGAAGGAGAAGTGGGATGGATGCTGAACATGCTGATCAGCCCCAGACAGAAACGAACCCACATTATTGGCGGCAATGTCCCGTGATGTCCAGTCGGCAGGGAGCCTTGGCCTTTTCAAGCTGCCTGACAACCCTTTCTTTCTTTCTCTTTTGCTCGCCCCCCTTCCCTTTTGCATTTCAAACCACCATGACCGACCCTGACTTTGAGGACGCCGGCGACTTTGATGTCAAGGACATCTCCACCATCCTGAAGGACATCGATTCCGCCAACCTCGCTCTCGACGTCATGGACGGTAAAGACTAAAAATAACAGGACCTGGGGGCGCAAAAAGAAACTAAATGGTCAAAAACTACCTTTGAGAGCTCTTTCTGACATCCTTTCTTCCTCAATAAATATCTGTAGGACGCGCCGATAAGCTGAGGGAAAGCATCATGTCACTGCTCAAGGCCCAGTCTCAACCTAACCCATACGCCAACACCGAAGCTAACTCCCTGGAGCTGGAGCTGGACTTGGACCTGGACCTGAACCAGGAAGACGATGACATCGACTACGACGACGCTGCGCCCACATCCAATTCATCAACATCGGACGCTGAGGATTCGCTTGACTTGCCCACAGAAGCACGGAAAATCTCTTCGCTAAGAGCGCCTCCCAACTCCGTTGCACCATCCGTCGCTTCATCATACACGCCTGAGCATAAGGCCTTTCAATAAATAAGCTATTTATTATTTTTCCAAGGCGATATTACACCAGTAACTTCATCGCATTACATTCTGTGGTTAGAATAGTGTGGTTACTGCAAAGTCGAATGGTGCTATTCATGTTTTCGTTTGGTTCGACCACTTTCCATCGCTGTGACATCCCGTGGTGCAAGGACGCCAGTAACGACTTCACCATCAATATGAAGACTCAGCGACAATGCCTCCAAGATGCCTGTTGCCCAGACAAAGGCCTTTCTCGTAAACGTCTTGCTGAAATTAAACGCCTCCGGATTGACTGCCTCCAATGGCTCCTGAAGTGATTGGCGCAGATCCTCCACATCCTCCTTCATATCCTCCTCTAGCAGACTTGTAACCCGGGACGGCCATATCACACAAAAAGTAAAAAAAAAAACGAAGCAAAAACACTGTCAGCCATTGAATACCACAGTATCCAAAAAAAAAAAAAAAAAAAAAAAAAAAGGTTGATTTTCTCTCAAATAAAAGCGACCGCTTGCGCAAGACACCTTTTTTATCTTCATACCTGGAGTAATCCATTTTTTTGGCCGCAGTGATATAATTGCAGAACCGAACCGGTCGCTGGTTCTCAAAGACAAGGAAGCATGTCAAGATCGCATCCTGTTCCATCTGGATCGCCATCTCCTCTTCCTCGTCCTGGTCTTCCTCTACCCAGGTCTCATCCCCCCAGCCGTGCTCAGGGAATGCAGAGCCCAGGGCCTCGCCAAACACACCATCCCTGTGCTCCATCATGACACCTCTGGCTGTCAGAAGCACCTGCTGCACCGCATCGCGTTTCAGTTCTGACATGGTCCTGATTTCCTCCTGTGCCTTGGCCTTGAAATATGGCGTATCATATGTCTCGGGGGATTCGATTCTACGCTCAAGACCTGAAAGGACCCTGTTCTGGGCAGTCTGCTCAAGCTGTTGCTCGCGCTCACCTGAGGTGTCGAGAAAGACCGCCTGTGCCAAGGAGAGGGTTGCAGAGCTGGATTCATGCAGGAGTACCGAGAACATTCCCCGGCAGATGTCCTCACACGCCTGCAGGACTTGCGATTGGCCTATATCGACGTAGAAAAGAGGCAGACTTCTGTCAGTACTTTTTTTTCTTTCTTTTTTCTTTTTTTCTTTTTTTAACCATCAGAACCTGAGAGAGACATATATGAATAGACATATCCCGATTGTTCACTGGGATGTCCATGGAGTACCTTGACGATAGATCCTTGCAAACTCCTGGGCCTGATTCTGAGGCTTATCCAATTTGTCATCCCACTCCAGAATCCCCTGCAACTTCACGCCCAACAACATATCCAACAGATCCAACATCGCAAACTCATTACGGAGACCTAAAAACTCGAGTTCCTGCTTCAGAGCCATGGCGATAGCCCTTTCTGTCTGCTCCAGCCTGTTCTCCAGCTCCTCCTCTTGCTCCATTTCCTGCTCTTCCACCTGGTGTTGCTGTTCTTGTTGTTGGATAAGCTGGAAACAATGGTCGATTTCCATAGGATTCATGGCCATGACGCGCATAGTGACGAGCAATGGGGTGGGGATAGAGTCGTGTCGAAGATAGTGGACCGTCTGTGTTGTGATCCCGACATGCTTGAGGATCTCGGTCTTGCGCTCCTGCTCCGGGTCCCGCGAGAAGTTCGTCTTTAACATCACTAGATCATCCATATTATTCTAAGTAAAAAAAAAAAAAAAAAAAAAAAAAGAGAGAGACGAAAAAACAAAAAACGGTATTGTTAAACATATGCATATTCACCAGCACTTTTATATGACGACGAGAACAGCTTTTTGTAAACCATCGAGAGTGGTGCTTACCTCTATGCAGAATCCGTAGCCGACGAGTACTAAAGAATGTCAAAATCATATTCGTAAAAGAGTGAACAAATGTTGTTGTTGTTGTTGTTTTTCCTACGAGATATCAGAAAGCATTAAGAGCGCGCGTGCTGCCTCCTGCAAGAATGCGCAGTGCTCCATTCAAGACTTTTTTTCACACAAGAAAAAGAAAAAAAAAAGCGTCGAGTTTATGTCCAGTCCATCCTGAAGATTTTCGTTCATTGTCTCTTGTTGCGGTCGAAAATATACATGTCATGTAGAACAGAACAGTATGAATGTGCAGTATCAGGGCATCGAACAAGAGATATGCCTACATTCTTCATTGGACTGTATGAGAAAAAAGAAGGTCAATGATACACTTTCCCATATTAGCACGCGAATTTGAGATTTGGGGCGGATCGTTTTTGCTGGAACGTACAAAAAAGAAAATAGAAATGACCAAAGACATCTGTAAAAAAAAAAAAAAAAAAAACTGACCTTGGGACCATAGTTGTTAAAGACTTGGTTTCCTTTACTGACGGCACTGCCAGACATTTCCAATCCTTGGGGCGTCTTCATCCACGTCAGCTTTTGTCGGCCTTTGTGGTTCAACATGTCTACTCACAGCAACCAGACATGAAAGGACAAAACCAACCAGTGAGATCCTCTTTTTCCTATATTTTGACAAATCCTACCTTTATATCATCCCTGCAAAGCACATAGTTATTCTTACCTCCAAGTGGAATCAACACAATCTCGCCTTCAGCTCCGCCTCCAAACAAGGTTGCCGGGAAAGCCCTCGACGAGAGCACGGTCTCTGCCCACAAGAACCTCTCCCACGTGTATCCCTGTTCCTTCCTCAAGTCCTCTCCAACAATCCCCATAGTCTTCTCATACTTCTGTCTCAAGTCCGACTTTCGCTCCTGAACCACCAGGAATGCATTCGTTCCCCTCAATTGCTCCATGTCGCGCTCATCAAAATCCAGGGCCGTATAGATGCGTTCCGGAATCATATCCAGGTACGGATGATAGAACGATTTCTCTTTGAGGAGCGACTGCTGGATCAAGAAGAGGATGAAGACTGTGCGGCCGTCGAGTGCATGGGCCGAGGGAGGCAGGCTGTCACGGGCGATGGCCTCCGTGAGCACGAGAGGTGAGGATGGGACCGAGAGAAAGACCTCGTCCTCGGCAATGTCCTCGGAGCAGTAGACACTTCCACAGCCTTGGACGTCTAGGATACATTGGGGTGGTTTTATTTTTATTATTTTTTTTAGAGCGTAATTGAACGAATGTGAGGTCATTCTCCTCATTTCTTTAGTACATGTATGTGTGTCCCATGATGGATATGGTCCAAGAGGGAGGGCTCTGGTCTGTCTTTTTTGGTTTCTCCACAAAAAAAAAAAAAAAAAAAAAAAAAAAAGAGCCAAGTGCGGACAAAACTCCATAGATCCCAAAAAAAAAGAAGGCGGGGGAGAAGATTTCTTTTTTTATTTTACCATCACGGAATTCTAATTTCGGAAAGCGGGCATTGTTCTCTGTCAGCCAGTTGACGAATCGCGTCTGCTTCGAGATGGAGGGATGGTTCTGGTCCATGGGATCGATGCTTGGAATCACAGGCGGGGGAGGAGGAGGAGGAATGAGGTTTGTATACAAAATACCGTCCAATGAGAATAAGGAGGGCAGACTCGCAATTGAGTTTGATGTATGTGTGTGTTCCATCGGATTACAAGGGTTTCGCTGCACGAATCCTGCCCACGGACTCAGGCACGCAAATTGCTTGAATAAGGTTCTGTGTTATGAAAAAAAAAATAGGTGGATCTGTTGCCCATGTGTTTAGCCTATTCTATTTGTTATTCCCTGCACACCCCTACTTCCTTAGTGCTCTCTTTCTCTTTTGCACTCATCGGTCTCTGACTTTTCACTCGTGCGAAAGCATGTCGTCCCAGGAGATATTAACTGACGCAGCAAGGGGCGAGGAAGGAGAGGAGGAGAAACGGCTAAGGACTCTGATCGCTCACTCAATCATGCTGGAAAAAAAATCCTTTTTTTATCCGTCGAACAATGCAACCCAAGCCCATGATTGGGTAACATGATAAAGTGGCTATATCTCCGTTGAGACGAGACAATGGCGTATGTATGTTCAATGCCTTGATTCTGTCCGCCGACCAGCTCAACGAGTACCCAGTAGTTCTTCATGGGTCGAAGGAGATCAAAGACGGAGAGAAATACAAACATATATTTAATCTGGACATGCAGTTGAACGCGACCCAAGATCATCACAGGACAGTAATAGAGAGAGCGAACTAGGAGCGTACAAAAGAAAGAAAAAAGAGGTAGAGGGAAGAAAGAGGGAAAGGAGCGTCAACGCGCGCGCGCGCGAGAGAGAGAGAGAGAGAGAGAGAGAGAGAGAGAGGACAAGTTTCGTCCTGATCGCAGTCCACACCGGTGCATTCTGGGATGGTCCAATCCAATCTACTGAGCGTGTTTCGTATGTGGCCCACACAAGTAAAGCAAAGAAAAGAAAAGATGGGCTGTGTGTGTGTGTGTGTGTGCGTGTGTGTGTTTCCGTCCTCGAAGCGGGTCTTGCCCTGTCTTGTCTTGTCCATTTCAGATCCTCAAGTCGGTCAGATCCTCAATTGACGAAAGCGCGATAAATATAGAATCGACGTCGAGGTCATATTACATGTAGAGTGAAGTATGTCACCATAATAACGATAGCCTTTTAAAACACCTCTTTTTTTTTCTTCACACCTTTCTTCATTCTTTTCTTCACCGCTATTACCATTGCCATTCTTGCCGCTATCTCCTAGTTACTCATTCACTCTCTATCTCTTTCTTTCTCACAAAGGCTCCACGCAAACTCATACATCCCACTCTCCCACCACAAGCACACACACACACCCCACACATCCCAGAACAAATAATGAGCCCCAGACCACAAGCCCTTTTCAGTTCCTCCCTCATCTCCCCCGAGGTTCAGGCCCAGCTCCCCGAGGGCTACCTGATGCGCCCACTCGAGATCACAGATTACGCCAAAGGCTACTATGACTGTCTGGCAGGCCTGACCGTCGTCGGCAAGGTCTCTGAACAGTCCTTCTGTGAGGCCTTCGAGGCCATGCTCCGTTGCCGGACTGTGTATCATGTGGTCGTGATCGAAGAGCTTGCAAAGAGTCGGATTGTTGCCACAGGAACCTTGATCGTCGAACAAAAGTTCTTGAGAGGATGTGCAAAGGTAAGAGAGAAAAACACCATCAGGCAGAAGAAACAAAAAAAAAAAAAAAAAAAAAAAAAAACGAAACGAAACGAAACGAGACCAAAGATGGAGGAGGGAAGGAAGGAGATGGGATGAGTACATCCTTAAGGGAGGTGGGGGGTTGGTTGGTTTTCATGAGTAATACCGAACGAGAGGAGGGCGCTTGAATCCGTCACTGACCATTACCTATTCGGTTCCCTTTCGAAACATGTTAGGCTGGACATATCGAGGACATTGTCGTACACGATTCCCAGCGCGGAAAGAAGTTTGGCATCAGGTATAACGTCTTTTTTTTTTTGTCCTACAAGGAACAAACAAAAAAAAAAGCACACACTCGACCTGCTTTGCCCAAAAAGCAAAAAAATTAGCTTTCCCATAATCGCTATGCCACACACATACACTGCGCTGCCATATCCATTCTTATTCTTATTATCGTAAGCAGACCACTCCGTTCCTGACCCTATCTATATATTTCTTTTCTTGTTCTTTTGTCTCTTTGTCTCTGGCTTTCCCCCTTCCCCCATAGACTGATCGACCAGCTGCGACACATCGGTGCGACCGTCGGCTGCTACAAACTACTCCTCACCTGCTCCGAATCCAATGAAGCCTTCTACGAGAAGTCGGGCTTCCACCGCAAGGACCTCCACATGTCCCTCTACTTCAACCAGCAGCAGCCACAGCCACAACCCTCACAGGAAGTGATCCAGGCCTTCTCACTCTCCACAACATCCAACGCCACCACTACTACCGCCACCACCACCACCAGTATCTCCAACACACCAAAGCAATACATGGCCATGCCTGCTTCAGAACCCATCTGCAACACAACAAACGTGGACTGCAGTCTCCTCGAAAACACACTCGTAGCCATCACCACCAGCTCCAGCTCCAGCTCCAACAGCTTCAACAGCACCACCAGTCACGGCAGCAAAGGACCCGCGTCAGCACCCGCGCCAGCATCCGCATCCGCATCCGCATCCGTGTCAGCATCAGCATCGCCATTATCGTCCTCCAAATCTATAAACGGCCATGGTGTGCCCCTGGAGGCACTAGGCGCCTCCATGGAATCCATCTACGTCAAGTAGAAACAAACACCCCTCCCCTCCTCTTCCGCCCCCCCCCCCCCCCCCTCCTCAGATACTCAAAATACATACACACACTCTCTCATACACACACACACACACACACACACACATACTCGACCCCCAAAGGCCTGGGGTCGATTTTTTCTCTCTCTCTCTCTCTCTCTCTCTCTCTCTCTCTCTCTCTCTCTCTCTCTCCACTCTCCCCAACTTGTTATCTTTTTGCTTTGCTTTTTTTTTTAGTCTATTTTGGTTTCATATCACAGCAAATAAACCGCCCCAAGTTTTCATCGTCTTTTTTTGTTTCTCTGTTAGGGGTAAGATGGGAATAATGTTCATGAAAGTATCTTGAAGTGGAGTCTTTTTTTTTTTTTCTTTCTTTTCTTTCTTTCTTTCTTTCTTTGTTTGCGAGTATTGTAAATGAAAAAGAATAAAAAAAAAGATCTAAGCGAATCTACAAATTACAGGTGTGTATACATACAAAAAAAAAAAAAAAAAAAAAAAAAAGAGAAAGAGAAAGAGAAAGAAAAGCTAACATAGCAAAAAAAATAATAATAATAACAATAATAAAAATAATAATGAGGCAACGAGAACTTTTTTTCTTTTCTTTTCTTTTCTTTTTCTGCGGTGGTGCTGTTTCATGGGGGGACCCCCCTCCCCCTTCAACTACATCTCCAATCGATTACTGGGCATCGACGCCCGTCGTCCTCCAAACCGCATCGTCGTACCTGACCCACTACCCCCTCCAGCCATCGCCGACGACATCATCAGCCCAGGTGGCAGCATCATCGCCCCGCCCACACCAGTATGCGTCCCAGTCAAAGACGAAGGAATAGCCGGAGGAAACAAAGGCGCCGGTGCCAAAGACGCTCCCGCCGTGATCTGCACACTGTTCCTTCGAGAATGGATCGAGTGTCCATCCTGGAAATCCAACGCGCTCTGCTCCATCACCTCACTATCCGACGCCTCCCGTCCTTCCTCCACCAACACCACGTCCTCCTCTGACTCTGACTCTGACTCCAGCGAATCCTCCTGCCTCATGGCAGCTGAAGCAAAGATCGGATCATCCGTAACCGGTCCAGACGGATTCAGTTCCAAACCCAACCCCACCGACGGCACTGATGGCGCACTCCTATTATTCCCTGTCAACAATCCTGATGTCGCCCGGAACCGCAGGTTCGCCTGGTCGTTCCCCTCCGACGACGACAACGGATGCCGTGAATGTAACTGTCGTACGGGCCCTTCCAACGGATCCACATCCCCATCCAAATCCATCGGATGTAACTGGCTCCGCTGCATCCTCGGTGGCCGATTCAAGAATGCAAAGTACGCCGTTGACGGTGGCGAGAACGGGTCCTGAAGACACTCATCCTCCAACGCAACCCGATTCGCCGCCAGTCCCGGTGATGGTGACGGTAACGATCCCGCAAGTGTGTACCTCCGACGTGAAGACAATGATTCTGTCGATGGAGAACGAGTATAAGGAAAAGGGGCACTCTGTCGCGGCTGATGCTGTTGATGCTGTTGGTGTTGAGATTGACGTTGGGGCAGTAGTGGATCGCTGTTCGGCGCCGCTGTTGCGGCCATTACCACCGCTGCCACAGAGGCCGCCGCCTCTGTATCCGAATGAGCATTAGAGTCACCAGTAGTCACATCCTCAGTCGTAGTCGTAGTCGTGGTCGTATTGCTTGATGAGGGCATAGAAGCTCGGCCCAAGTTCACGACAGGCGGTGCGGGGCCACAGTACTCGGCAGACCACGTAGAAGTCAATGTGCTCGAAGCCGAAAGGCCCAGGGCCGAGGTGTTGACGCTGCTCTCATCGCTGGATCCCAAACCCGATATTCCAAGCCCATCAATACAATTGATCACGGACGAGCCTGCGTCCTTGGATTCACTGCTTGGAAACATTTGTCGCTGGAAAATACGGGATCGGCACAACGGGCTATAGCACAACGAGGAAAGTGGAAGCGAAAGAAAGAACAATCTCATCTTAGTACACCGCAACACAGTAAAAAAAAAAAAAAAAAAGGGGGGGGGGGGGGAGGAGGAGCAAATGCCAAGCAATACGTGAACAGAACATTCCAAAACCAACCCAACAACTTACCACATATCCAAGGAATACGCGCATTCGACACAGAGCCCATCATGTCCACAGGGCTGGAGGGTCACCGTCGCTGTATGGTCACAACAGATCGTACACAATAGACTGTAATCAATCTCGGTATCGCCCTCTGGCATTGACGGCAACCGGATTCCAGTGACAGGGTCGACGTGGATCCGCCCATAAACACTATCGTTCTTTGGCCGCACAATCGCCGCTCGCATTTCCGGTGTGATCGCTCCATGATCGTTCAAGTTCCTCCATGGAAGTGCTGGTGGGTACCTAAGGATATAACCCATAACAAAAACAGCAAATCATGAACCACAAACCACAGTTCACAAAAGTCAGTACCAAAATCTAGTCGTCTAGTTATCCCTTCCAAACCCCTCCGAAATAAATTGATATCCCCAAACATCAAACATACCTGAAGGGCGTTGCACCAAAGTTGACGGTCGCTTGCTGGAAGGACGTGAACGAGAGCGCAGGATAGTATCCCGAAACGGCCTGGGCTCCAAAGTGGTCCATCTCAAACGGGGTCACCTTTCCAAGACTCCTGCCATTCAAGAAACATTCCATGATGGCGTTGTCAATGTCTAGATAGAACCCAACCACGTCCCCCGGCCTCCATGCCTCCGATCCACCGTACGACTCAGACTCGCCGTCGGACCAAATTAGATTCCTGCATCCGTCGTATGCAAATCCGAACTGGAGAAAGAAAAGAAATAAACAATGGTTGAATATATCAGCATCTTCCCCCTATTTCACTATCCCTATCAATGATACCAGAGCAGGTCCGAGCGTTTGTTCACGTCTCGGTTCTTGCTGCAACTTACAATGTCATCGCCGACACCTGTGCCATCCTCTGGCGAGAACTGACAGTGGACGGTGGCCCATCCCAGCTGCATAATGCCTGCGGTGACAAGGGTCACCTCATAGAACCACTTTCCTTGAGAGATACTCTTGGTCGCGCGAATGGATTCAAACGTAGAGCCGTCGTTTCGAATCGATAGTCCGTCCCCAGAGATTTTCCAGTGCATGGTCGCATCCAGTGTGTTGAGCATCACGTTGATTGTCGGTGTTGAAGAACCTGCTTTAATGACGCTGTCTTTTGGTGTGGGGGGCCGAGATATCCTGGCTGCAAGATCGTCCACTGCCTGAGAGATCGTTGGGCTCAGATCGCCCCGTTGGTCCATCCCTGCGATACCCTTAGTGTCCTATAGAAAAGCGATTGTTGTTCAAAGCGCTTGCCTCGTGAGCCTTTACTGTATTTTTTTTTTTCCTTGGCACGCCAAATACAAGAACCCTTACCTCCGTCATGTCCCGAAAGATGTTTCGAAGAGACCACTCTGCACAGAATTTTGCCTGTAGCACTCCCGAGATCTCGTTCTGGTCTGTCAGCCCATTGGTAGACATATTTGCGACATCCCTCAGTAGTCTACGTATAGGTGTCTGCATGATGCGCGCCTTGCAGGGTCCTGTCAGACTGAATTTTTCCAGCGCAATGATCGAGAACACTTTGCAAGACATATCTGGGTCATGTTCGATGTTGTTGAGTAGACATTCGCATACAGCCTCCGAGAATAAGGTCGAGCTCATCTCTCCAGCCAAACGGTTTGCAAGTACACTCCAGATCAATGCTGCCGCGGGCTTGTTTTTCTTTTTTGAACGCAAACGAGCCAATCCACCTAGAAATGCGCAAGATAAAACGAGCGACAAGAGTATATGAGCAAAAGGCGAGAGGTAAGTTCCTGGCCGCGAAAAGAAGCAGCGGAATTGCGAACGCCACTGAAGTAATCGATGATGTCTTGCCTGGATCACACTTGGACAGCAGCTGCTGAGATAACCGCCTGGTGGTCTGCTGCGAGGGTAATGCGGCCATGTCGATGATGTGGCATAAGAACGGCGCTGCGATTCCAAGACTGTCCGTTGAGATCATATCGACCATGACGCCCAGTAGTTCGCAGAATGATGATTCTGGATAAGCATAGCAAACATGGCAATAGCATCATGGAATTGTCATATTTTTTGACAAAATGGAGTACGAAAAAAAGGGGCCCAGTAAATCAGACGTATGATTTGTCAGTATCAGTTGCTTGAATCGAATTTTTACCACGCCGAAGAGTGTGTATTCAAGGGAAGAAGGAGGACCAGCTGATGTACCCCGCCCCTGATATAGAGGCGTGTGTGCTGAATGCGTTCCTGAGAAGGAGAAGGAGAAGGAGAGAGCAATCGATTCGTGTGTTTTGTAGGCTGGAAGGAGATAGGGAGCAGGTGGATATAATAACAGTGATGATTATAAAAATGGCGGGAGCATTGCATTGCATTGAAAGGGTGTATCATTGTGCATCCTGCGTGGGGGGGGGAAGGGGGTTTCAGAGGATGCTGCAGTGCATGTACCTACCGGTTGCGGTCAGGTGGATCAATGACTCGAGAGCTGAGGAGAGCTCGTTATGTTCAGTCATGTTGTGGAGCTTGTTCCAGGCAGCTCGGATGTGGACCTTGACAAAGACCCGCTCCAGCAGCTTTGCAGCCATTCTGTTCATGGCTGACTGATGGTGTGGCCCGTATATGCGATGGAGAAGACTGTTGGGAGGGAGGGATGGAAGTTAGTGAGGCAGTAGAGAAGAGAGTGTGTGTGTAAGAGAGAGAGTGAAAGAAGAGAGAGTTTACGGGCGGTAGTGGTGGTGTAGACGGTAGCGGTAGCGGGTAGTGGCAGTGGATGGATGAGAAAGAGGGACGGGAGAAGGAGGACTAGTAGGGAAGAGAAGGAGTGGGGTGTGAGTGGATTGGGATATGGGGGGGAGGGGGGGGGGGGCAAAAAGGAAGGGAGGAAAGACAAAGACAAGGTAGAAATGAGGAAATGAGCTGTTCCTTTTGGTATTTGTTGTGTGTGCTACGCTGCGGATTCTGTGCAGCCTAGCTGGTGGAGGAAATGAAAATGACACACTTGGCAGGAAGGGTTCAAGGAGTTGAAAGGGTCAAGAGAGCTAAAGACTAAAAGGGTTAAAGGGTGGTTGGTGGCGCAAGCAAACGACAGAGGAGAACGTCCTTGGAGCAATGGGAGGAGAAGCAATTGCGAGGCAGGGCAGGAGAGGAGGGGGAGGGAAGAGGAATAAGAGGAAGTGGAGGCGGCGGAGCAGGCTGTAAGAATGAGAGAGGGAGTAGAGGAGGAAGAGGTGAAGTGAAAATCAAAGGAAAGGGAAAGGGAGGAAAGGGAAGAAAGGAAGGGAAGGGAAGGAAAGGGAAGACAGGATGTGAAGGGCAAAAACAAAGCGGCAGAGGATTTGTAGCTGCTGCTGGCTGGTAATGCTGGTAATGCTGGTAATCTGCCTGCAGTGAGTGCTGCGGCTGGTTGCGCAACCTGGTCCCACGACCTGGCCCCTAGCTGTTGGACGGGCTTCTTCGCGGTCACGTAGGGGACGAATAGGACGAATAGACGCTGCGGGGGGGAGGTGGCTTGTGCGCACAAACCCGGTAGCCAGTTTGAGAGCCCCCCCACCTGAGTGGTTCCTCAAGAAGAAGGTTGACTTTCTATTCCCACTGTTTCATATCCTCCAAACATAGCAAGCATAGCACAGCGACACCACACGGACACTCACAAACAGCAACACAGCGACCATAACCACCATGGAGTTCGATGCAAGGTACAGACAGACAGTATACTGATCGGCCCAAGAGAAATTGCCGCAGCATGGCTAAGGATGGATCTGATCTGATTCGATCTGATCTAATCTGATCTGATTGACTATTCCTTGACATCCCACAGAGTGAACGACTTGCATGAAATGGCCGCGATCGGCAACCTGAAGGCGGTGCTGCACTATTGTCAGAGTGGAGTTAACGTCAATGCACAGAATTCCATGAACGGATGGTAAGCGACGCATTATCTATCTCACACCAATGTTTCGCAAAGTCAGGACAAATGGACTTCTTTACTAATCATTCAGGCACATATCATATACATCTCGTCTCATAGGACCGCACTACACTGGGCGACTCACCGTGGCCATGAACCCGTTGTCCGCGCACTGCTGATGCGAGGTGCCCGTGTAGATGTGAAAAACAACAAGGGACAGACCCCCGTCGAACTAGCCAAGAAACCAGAGATTCTTGAGCTCTATGGCAAAACCCCCTCAGAAGCAGGACTCGATCAGCAGGAACAGGAACAGGGGAGCGAGGGCTCCAAAAAACCAACATTTGTACCAGCGTATCTTGCTCAACCAGACCTCTCAAAGCTATGGTCCTTGCCTGAGGGTTCGACAGATGATGCTAAATTGAACCAGGAGGCATTTGTGCTGTCCAACCCACGACTTCCAGTCTCAACCCCGGTCCCTCAGCCAAATCCTGCTACGACACCCAAAGTATCGACAGGTACTCCAACTCAGCCTGCTGCTGCTACAAATGATACCCATGGTAAGAGGAATGCGGAGGTTAAATTAGTATGCAGTCAATTACCAGCAGTGACGACTGATCTTCGATTGACTAACGAGAGTTATATCATTGAAAATAGTTGCCAAGGAGATTTTAGTCTACAGCCGGTCTGTAGCAGACGAAAACTTACTTGGCGCCATTTTTGTGAATGTCGAGGACACAATCGAAAGGACAATCGAGTTGATCAAGGAGGTGGGCTTTTTTCTTTTCTTTTCTTTTTTTTTTTTTTTTTTTGGTTCCTGAATGCGCCTGATATACAAGATAAACAAGACAAATGTTAATAGTTCGTTTCTTTTTCTCATTCATGTGCATGACAGGAGATTGACGATGTGCCTGAAGAGCTCAGCCTGGGTCGGTTCAATGGATCAAAGACCATACCCGTGAACACGAAGCAGTATACGCGCAAGACGGGAGACATGTTCCGAGGGGCAGACGATGCTATTGTCTTGACTGCGAAAGACAAGTGAGAAGTAGCGAGGACTCTTTTATGCAAGGAACAGACATAAAGATAACGTAAAGATATGGACCAAGCCTATAGTTCCCCCTCTATCGACGACGATGATGATGATGGTGGTGATGATGATGTTGTTGTTGAATAGCGGACTAATATGTTTTCCCGCGTAAATGACCTCAACTGTTCAGGTACAAAAAAAAAAAAAAACGAGAAAGAGAGTTTGCATTGTGCGCTGTTGGTGTTTGCAGGAAGGATGCAAGGATGCGGTGACTGTTGTATGTCTTTCTTTCGCAATGCTACTGGCCATGTCTCAGAGAGAGAGAGGAGACTTTTTTCTTTGCCAGTTCGGTATTGGACCAGACCGGGCCCGTTGAAGAGGAAAGGAGGAAAGGATTACATTACACACGCGCACACACACACACACACACACGGACTAAAAAGTCGGCGAGGAAGTACGTGGGCGGAGGACGGCCCTTTATTTTCTTCTTTTACTCTTTTTGCTCCCCCTGCTGCACAGTCCATTTTGAATGCTAGGCGTCCTTTCTACTGCCTCCTCTTTCTTTACCGGTCTGTCTGTCTGTCTGTCTGTCTGTCTGTCTGTCTGTGAGAAGCACACAAGAACACAAGAGAAAAGGCAGCTGTGGTTGTCCCGCTGTTTCGTTTTTCGTTTTTCGTTTTTCGTTTTTCATTTCCGGTCTGCTGTTGCGTTGTGTTCCAACTGCTCCTCCTCCTCCTCCTCCTCCTCCTCCTCCTTTCTTCCTGTCCTTGTTCTTTCACACACGCCCCTTTTTTGATTTACCAGGTTAACCCGGCCCTGCAAGGCACCATCATCATCACCCATCCACCGCCAACCACTATCAAAATCATCACCTCTCCTACCCCTACGACCGGACCTCCAGGGCACACCTCCCGCCCGCATTCTCCTCACACAAAAAAACCAGGAACTGCCCTGCCCGCAGTCGGATTATTTTAAACGTGTGGAACCCCTCTTCCGCCTGGTTAGTTTGCACACTCGGATCAATCCATCCAAGTAAGTTAATGCAGCACAACACAGTGCAATAGAGTCCAATCCAATCCAACCCTGAATCCAACTCTGTCCAAACTCAACACGGCAGCCGCCCTGGATACCCATCCTTCCCATTTCGATTTCCTTTAAATTCGCCTGCGCTGCACACCCTATCATACGGCCATCTTGCCGGTGTGCTTTAATTGTTTGTTGGACAACGGTCGAGGCGGGAAGGCGCCTTCGCCCCTGATCCTAGCCCCAGATGAGTTCGTACCTAGCTCTTTTTTTTTTGTGTGTCTGTGTGTCTCTGTGTGTGCGATACCCCCTGTTGACGCGAAAGATATCCGCCCAACAGAAAGAGATAGAGTAGAAGTAAGAGAGAGGGTTGAATAGTCTATGGAATTGAAGTACTCTGACCAAACAACAGCATCATATTTTTTGTTATGCCCCTGTATCCCAACCGATGCATGTAATACGCACGAATGCAGCGCGCACCTGCACCTTCTGGGCCAGATATTTTCTTCACGCGCCCAAACCCTCTTTTTTGACGGTGAGGTTGCGCATTGACGACTGATCCTTTGACCCAGGACGGGCGAATCGAACGAAACCAAGACAAGACGAACAAAGCAAATCGGCCGTCTTTGTCGGTTTTTTTTTTTTTTTTTGACCCCCCCCTCCCCCGCAAAATACACTTTTTCAGGTACCTACCTATCCATGGCAAAGAAAGAAAAATGGGCACATCATCCCTCAAATTCAGGCACGCACTTTACACACTTCACACTAAACACATACAACGCCCACTAGCATACACATGTACGCATACACGCATACACGCATACATCCAGGGACCAAAGAGGCGAGAAGAACAGTCAATCGTGCCTTTCGTCTTGATGGCGTAGTCGTTCGTTCATCATAGTCTCGTCTTCCAGTCTCGTTCAAGTCCCCCTTTTTTTCCCGCACATACACACAGGAACCTTAGAGCGACAATTGGATAATGGACAATGGACCATAGACAATGGACAGGACCAGATGGTCCATCGACAGCTATTCCCCCCCCTTCTGCCTGTGTGCACTGCACTGTCTTCCTGTCTATAATACCTTACCTTGACGCTGTTTGTCTGTTGTTCCACCCCTTGATTTCGGTCCCAAAAAAAGAGTTTACGGAAAAAGATGTCCTTCTACAACCATGGTGCCTATGGTGTCAGTGTGCGATCTGACCAGGCAACCCTTTTTTTTTTTTTTTTTTGTCTTCTACCCTGTCCTGCCTTGTCCTCTCCTGTTTTCGTTCTCTCCCTTCCTCTCTCTCTCTCTCTCTCTCTCTGGTATTCCTCCCCCCCTCACCCTTCCTTCTTTCTTCCCTGTCTGGTTTGCAGCCATATGTAGCTTGTCGTGAAGTGGGTCCACATTCTTCCCCTGTGCCCTATGCGTCGAGTGTTGTTGATCTGACAACGGAGGGTACGTGTGTTGTGTTGTGTTGTGTACCGCGCGCGTCCCCTGGGCTCTGTTTTTGTTACCACTGCCAACACACACACACACACACACACACACACACACGCACACGCACGCACAAATCAGTGTGGAGTAGGAGGATATCGAGCAGATCGGGGGTTGCTTATATGCTTTCTATGCTTTTGTGCTTATGCAGGCCTTTTTTTCCCTCCCTCCCCTATGCACTTGTTCCCTGGTTTTCTGTGTGCCCCCCCTTGGGTCAATTGTTGGACGTGCTGTAGGACAAAAAAAAAAAAAAAAAAAAATAATTAAATATCAAAGATGGCGGTGATGGTGAGTGGTGATGATGATGATGGCGGGAGTTGAGGGTGGTCATTGAAGAGACATTGACTTTTGTCAGGAACATGTTCGTGCGTGTATCCCTTTTTTGTGTTTTTTTCAGGAACCACCTATTTTTTTTTTTGTTTTTTGTTGTTGTATGCTTGCGTCGCACCTCTCATACGCTTCTTCTGTTCCTCCTTTTTCTTATTCGTTTCTTTTCTTTTCTGTGGTTCTTCCCTCACTTGAGTTTCCCTCTCTCCCCCCCTCCTCCTCCAGTACCTGAACTTTTTGTTCCTGTTCCTGTTTCTGTCCTATGCACCTGACTTTTTTTTTATAACTCTCGTTTTGTCTGCTCTGATCTTCTAACAACACACTCTCTCTCACTCTTGTCTTGTCCAATTTCATTCCCCCCCCCCCTTTCCCTTCCAGTCGCCACCCACCGACCTACGATCTTCGCTTTTCTTTGTATCACCAGCAACCGTCATCTTCATTTTCATTTTTCATTTTCCATTTTCATTACCGGTCAAAAAGGACGCTAAGCAGACTCTGCACACAAACGTAAATGAATGAATTGGATGGCTATGCCTCTAGACTTTTGCTCCACTTGGGCCATTGTTTGTACCATCGAACCCTGCACACCCTCCTAGTATCTGTCGAATTGCTCACTAACCGCCCATTTTACAATCATCTACGCTGCTTCGTTCGCCTTTTTTTTTTTTTTTTTTTCTTCTTCTTTTGTCACCACATACTCTCCCCCCCCCCCCCCCACTGCTTTGCCAATCACTTTTGCCATCACCCTTCGTCCTTCCCCCTCCCCCCAATCGCACTCTATCAAAAATAGGCAGCCAGCAGCGGAATCTCGAGTCGAACCCATATAAGATCAGAAAACAGCGCTCCCCCTCCTATCGAAACATCGAAACCAACAGCGACAACAAGAAGAAAGAACCACCGAAACTTGTAACAATAACAATAACTATAACAAAAAAGAAAAGAAAAAGAAAAAAAGCAAAAAAGCAACAACAATACAGTAAGAACGTATATGTCAGCCTTATCTTTTGAATATCAGATGGATCAAACACATTTCGAGCAGGGTAGCAACAGCAGCAGCAGCAGCAGTAGTGGCCGAGACAGCTACAGCTCAGACAGTGCCCAGAGCAGCAAACACTCTTCTCCTGCGCCATGCTCGAACCGATCAGAGTCCAGGCGGGGTTCACCTGGACCGACAACGACAACGACGACAACGACGACGACGACGGCGACGATGACGACGAAGGGCCCGAAGGGGAAGCTCTTTCAGTGCACCGGCTTTGGGGACTGTCGCATGGTCTTTACGCGCAGTGAACATCTCGCTCGACACGCAAGGTAAAGGAAGAACTAGGATGCTCTTTTTTTTTTTGTTCTTTTGTTCTTTTGTGCCTGAAAAATAATTATTATTCGATGCCTGCTCCCCCTCCCCTCCCCCCACATCCCCTTTCCATTACATGCATGTATCACCAATATGCATTCTATTTTTTCTTTTAAAGAGATTCTAAGAGTAGGGGGGACCTAGGCATGTTCTTTACCTGCATCATTGTCAATCATACTGACCATTTATTTCTCTTTATTTTTTTAAAAATGGCTTCTGTTGCTTGTCTCGTTTCATTTTATTCTTTTTTTTTTTTTTTTTTTTTTTTTTTTTTTTTTCAATCCGTCACAAATGATAGGAAGCACACAGGCGAGAAACCATTCCAATGTGTAGTAGAGGGATGCACCCGGATGTTCAGTCGGTTCGACAATATGGTCCAGCACACGCAGACCCACACGAAGGGTGCGCGTCGTGAATCCGCTGCCGGGATCGCGTCCAAGATTGCGATGGAAAGTCGTCGCAAGAGTGAGGTCGGTTTACTCGGCCCGTCCACGGTTGTCCGTCATGGCGGTGGTGGTGGTGGTGGTGGCGGTGGAGGCACGGGGTCGAAGGCACCGAGGTCCAAACGAAACTCGATCTCCTCTGGGTCTGGGTCTGGGTCGGAACCGCATACGAACTCTATTGGCCGAAGGAGCCGGGTCCATTCCATATCGACGATCCGCGCTTCTGCCGTTGGCGTTCCTGCTACTACTGCTGGTGCTGGTGCTGGTGCTGATGCTGATGCTGCCTTGACTGCCTCGGATGATCATGCACATGAGGGTCGTGGGAGGCATTTAGACTCTACGGCGCTATCACCTCTACCACCGCCAGCGCCAGCACCAGCACCAGCACCAGCACCAGCATCGTCACGCTCTACTACCACTACTACCGCTTCTACTACTACTACTACCGCAACCACTACTTCCCGTACACGTGCCTCATGTGAGTCTTCCGCAGGGGCTCCCAAGGATACAAACAAGACTCGGAAGAAGAGCCAGACGTTACCATCATCATCCAGCGCACGGCGAGCGTCTGTAGGGTCGTCTCTGAGTACGTCCTCAACGTTGTCATGGTATGCCTCCAAGCTTCAACACAAATCGAGTCATCACGATATGTCGCCGTATGGTCGTTACGGGACCTTGGATGCACACCTGCCCCCATTAAATCTGGCGCAGTACGGGTACGCGATGGATCATGCTGATTACCGTTGCACCCGGCATCCGCTCTCACCCGATCGGTCGTCCCTATCAGAGGAAGATGGAGAGGACGGGGGAAGGGAGGAGGAAGAGGATTCGGACGGGGTGAATCGATATGATTCTTCGATGGCACGCGTCAGGCGAGACAATCGGCAGCAGCAGCGGCATACGTGGAATGGGGTGATGGATTCAAAGAATCATTTTACACTCCCGCCGCTGAGGAACTCGGAGGAGTTGGGGTCCGCAGCTGAGGGTGGTGGTGGTATTGGTATTGGGGATGGGGAGGGGGATGTTGACGGTCATCGTCCACAACGATTGCCATCGATCTCATCGTCCGGCTGTAGGTCCCGGAGCATCAGCTACGACTGTGGCTCTGACCATGAATCATACGGGACCAAGGCAAGGCGCCGACTATCGCTTGCGGATCTGGAGGCACCGATCTATGAGACCAAGAAGGTGGTGGATCACTCGATCGAGACACAACAGGCACAGTTCGAGGGGGTGGACGTCTCGGAGGAGGAGATCCATGCGTTGGAGGCCTTTGGGGAATTATGGTCGCAAGGACGGGATATCGAAATGGACGGACCACCGTCGTTGTCATTCTCGTTCTCGTTCTCGTCGTCGCCGTCGTCGTCTTCTTTGTCCTTGGATGGGAACGGTGGTGGCAGCAAGGGACCAGGAGTGGGACCGGGAGTGGGAGTGGGAGTGGGGTCGGAACCTGTTGTGAAGAAAGAGTTCGAGCAGGTGGTGCCTGGATTGGATACGGGTCGTCGGTCTCTGCGCGGGAATGAGTCGCTTGATTCGAAGATCGCGGTGGAGATGAGTATGGACCTGGATTAGCACACTACGCACACTACGCACACACTACACACACACGCACATTGAAGGGAAGTGTCGCGACTTTTCTGATTGTATTTTGTCCATTGACCAACACACACGAGCGCGTTCAATTGCGCTTTATTCTTTTTTTTTTCTTCTTCTTTTACCAAAGAAAAGAGAAAGAGAGAGAGAGAGAAAAGGGGGGAGGCAACGCACGGAAGTACCAGCTTGCTTGAATCCTCTCATCCTTTGTATATAGTTTCTATCGCCTTCTTTTTTTCCCGCGCGTTGCATTTTTTTTGTTTTTATTTTTGAGCTGGTGTTCCTTTTCCAGTCCTCATTTTGTACAGATCATTTTTTTTATCTTTGCGTATGTATGAATGTATGTATTTTCTTCTTCAAAAAAAAATCTACAGCGCGCTGTCGATAGCTTTATATACAGATCGTTTTATTACAAGCAGTTACAATACAAAAAAAAAAAGAAAAAGACAAGGCCAGCTCGTTGAACAACCAAAATAGCTTTTGAAGGGAAGGAGCCCTACTTTGTGTCGATGGATGGAGTCGGGCTTTTTTTTATTGGCGGTGGTGGTAACTGATGCTAGTGGTGAATGGTTGTTCCTTTCCCCCCAGACGACACGACACGACACGACACGACACGGCACGGCGATCCCTTTTTCCCTCTGGTCGTGTTGGAAATTAAAAGTCTGCGCGCTCTCAAACCTGTGGAATGGGTCTGAAAAACGTCACTGCGTCCGTCCGGGTGTGTACGTGACGTACGGGAGGGGAAAAGCGAGAGGAGAGAAGGAAGAAGAGATGAGCAGTGGGTTTCAGCGGCCAATAAAGAAATCTGGGCTGACATGATATGATTTATACGAAGGCGATGAGCGCACACAAAAAAGTTAGACTATATATAAGACGGGTCTGCAGGCAGGTCATCATCTCTTCTTCTTTTTTTACTTCTTTTCTCATCATATTTCATCCCTCATCACTCTACCCAACTACACCCCACCCACCTACCAAACAAACTATAATCAACCATGGTAACGTACACACCTTTCGCTTCCTGGGACTGAATCCTACCCCCCCCCTCCACTGCACTTCTTTTTCTTGTTTTTGTTTTTTTGTTTTTTTTCCTGTTCATCCTGCTCTCGTTTAGTTCTTGCTTTGTTTGTTATGGAGGGGGGGAGATGGAGAAGGAAATTACGCGAATCGCGAAAGTGATGGCGGTTGATGTCTGCTACTAGCAGAGCGGAGGAGGAAAGTCTTTTTTTTTTTTTTTTTTTTTTTTCTCTCTTTTTTTTACGTTTTTTCTCACTTACATGGACATCTCTTCTTTTTTTTACCAGAAGAGTAATGAGGCTGCGTTTCAGGTTTTTCGATCTCGTTTCTTTTTCTTTTATTTCTTGGTGATGTTCCTGAATCAGGCGGTTGGAAGAAACGTTATGTAAAAAAAAAAAAAAAAAAAAAAAAAAAGGAGCTGGATGAAAAAAACAGTGGAGGAACCCAACGTTCATGGGACTCGATGCTTGCTTTGCAGTCTTGTTGTGTATTCGCGTCTTCGTTGTCGTATCTTTGCACTTTTTTCTTTCCATTATACACTTTTTATTTATTTTTCTTCCTTTTTCTTTTTTGGCAACATGATATGGAGCTCTTGTAATGGGAAGGATGGGTTTGGCTCGTATGGAAAAGATGAAAATCGCGTGGGAAGAGTCATTGTGTGCCTCAGAACCACATACGGTCTCTCTCTCTCTCTCTCTCTCTCTCTCTCTCTCTCACACACACATTCCACATGTACACGAATGAAAGAATCAATCGATACTAATTCTACTACCTTTTCTCTTTCTCTTATTTTCTTCCCTATCTTTCGAATTATTATTCTTTTTGCTGTATAGTCGTCCGCTAGTGGAGTTCAAGCCGATCCCGCGTGCCTGGAGGCTTTCCAGCAGTTGAAGTTGGGCAAGAAGCTGAAGTACATTGTGTACAAGCTGTCGGATGATCAGAAGAGCATCGTGGTCGAGAAGCAGGCAGAGACGGCCACCTATGACGAGTTCTTGAAGCACTTGCCCGAGAACGATTGCCGTTGGGCCGTCTACGACTTTGATTACTCGACCGCTGATGGTGATCGCAACAAGATTGTCTTTTACACCTGGTAGGCATGCTTTTTTTTTTTTTTTTTGACTTTTGACTTTTGACTTTTGTTCAGGTCTACGTGATCTGGAGAGGTTTTTTTTCTTCTTTTTTTTTGCTTCTGCTTTTGCTTCTGCCTTAGCCTTTACTTTTACTTTTGAAGGGGAGGGGGGTGGACGATGACTATCTGGGCTGATTGCTTTTTGTTTTGTCAATGAAATGAACGGACTCGCAGAGGATTGTTTATATTGGATCGGATTGACAGGAGCTCAAGGACGCGTTCACGGAAACTGACCTTGACTTGATGGTTCAGGACAGTCGTCTTCACGGACAGGGGCGACAAACAACAGCCAGCATTGTCCACTTTAACAATGTCAGCATACACATCGACAAGCAGTATAAAAGGAGAAAAGAAGAAAGAAAACGGGACAGAGACATGGAGAGATGGTCGCTGTTTTGAATGTTTTGTTGTGTGCTGTTTGGTCGCGTTCGATTTTCCTCCTTGTGTATGAGACAGCATGATGTTTTTAGCATGTTTTTTCCTTTTAGGGCTGATGTGCTAACACTGACACGGTTGAATTGATTGATCTTACGTCAAATAGGGCCCCTGATGGTGCCAAGATCAAGTCGAAGATGCTGTACTCTTCCAGCAAGGATGCTCTCCGCAGATCGTTGAACGGAGTCGCTGTTGAGGTTCAGGGCACTGATGCTGATGAGGTTGACCACGAAACTGTTCTCGAGAAGGTCCTCCGCCGCTAAGAGGAAAAAGAACGAGAGAAAGGAAGACAACACGGCGAAAACCCTTTCACGATCCTCCCATCCAGGGGGAGGGGGAAGGCTCTTTTTCTTTTCTTTTCTCTTGCTACAGCCTCTCCCTCCCCTCATCTCCATCCTCTACCCTTACTCCCCCCTTTACTCCACCCTGCCCTACACTGCAATATGGTAGCCGCCAAAGAAAAAAAATTAAAATAAAAGGAAAAAATATACATTAGAACAGCAAGGAATAGGTTATACGGATGCACACACCAGACAAGACAAGGCAAGACATGGAGGCCATTGCAGCACTTTCATACGATGTAGTTGGCAAGAGTAGGATGCACATTCGCTCGACATGCGCGCGGCGGATAGGGCGACAGAGGGCGAAGGTGAGCATGAGACAGAGGGGATATGGGGATGGATATGATGCATATGCCGGTAAATGCGATGTAGGAGGGGGCTGAGGGCGATCGGTGAGAGAGAGAGAGTGAGAGAGAGGACAATGGCTATGCAGCAAAACGAGATGGAGTCGCGTGTGATTCCTTGTGAGCGGTGGGGTATGCGGCAGCAGCGGTACACAGGGCGAATGCATGCCCTTGGGCTGCATGCCGATAAACATCAAAAGGAGGGGAGAGAGAAAGAGAAAGAGAAAGAGAAAGGAAAGGAACCCTCGGGGCAGGGAAGGGCAGAGAGGAGGCACAGGAAGCCAAAACGCGTGTCCTCTTCTCTTCTTTTCTCTCTTTTGCTCTCCTCTCGTTATTCATCAGCCATCTCCCTCCCATTTCTTTCATTTCTTCCATTTCTTTCATTTCTTCATTCTTTTCATTCATTCCTTCTTCTCTCTTCTTCCCTCTTCTTCTTCTCCTCTTCTTCTCCTCTTCTTCTCCTCCCTTCTTTCTTTCATTCATTAGCCCTCCTCCTTCGTGATCAGCCATCACTCTTCTTATTCCTTCCTTTCTTCCTTCCTTCCCTCCCTCCTCCCTCCTCTAATTAATCATCCCTCCCGCATGTTCAAGTTCATGAAAAGAAAGTCCGACTCGGGGGTCCCAGGCCCCAAGCCAGAGTCAGACAGCGCTACTCCCAACGCTTCACTCCCACTGCCTGCAGACGCCTTCCCCACGTCCCCCCCTCTCTCCTCTCTCGAGAACAGCGACCTCGGCCGCAGCAACAGCAACAGCAGCAACAGCAGCAGCAGCAGTTCAGACCACTACCACCACCTGCACCAGAAGGCCAGTCTCACCGGCCTCAACAACCAGCACCCCTACAGCCCCTACAACACCTATACCTACGGCAACTACTCCCACAGCAACTACAACAACAACAGCAGCAGCAGCAGCAACAACACCAACACCAACACCAACAGCTACTACACCAACTACAATCCTAGTAATCCATTCATGACTAATACCATAGCCATCCACAGCTCAGCTGCGCCTCCAGTCGTCACTTTCCCCCAAGCATTACCCACACAGCAACAACAACAACAGCAGCAGCAGCAGCAGCAGCAGCAGCAAGAGGCATTGGATCTGGCTGCAAACTACAAGGTCCCTCTCGAGAACAGTGGCAGCGACAGCATCAACACCAGCACCATCAAGGTCCCAGTGCCCGACACAGCCGATAGAACACGCAGCAACACCTTCAACAACAACTATAGCATAATCAACCCGCCCAATCATGCAAACAGCACTATTATCGGAATCCCGCCCTCTACTTCAGCCCCTGCCCTCCCCCTCTCAAACAGCAGCTCTCAAGGTCCAAGGACCAACTCTGCAACCAAGCCCGCAGTCGGAACATTTGCTACCACTACTGTTGCAGCGAAGGATTACACAACACCGACTGCAGCTGCAGCTGCAGGCGTGCCTGTCTCCGCCACGTCCTCCGCAACGCCTTCGCGCAGCTCCAGCACGTCGAACCGAGGCGGGGGCGCTGGCGTGTCAACCGCAGGATCGTCAACCCCTCTCTCTGCTACACCGCCAATGACACCGCGTATGACACATGAAATTGCAGATGTTGGCGACTCTGAGACACCAGCAACAGCTGCAGCTGCAGCAGTAGCAGAGGCATTATTATCAGTGACGCTCGTGGACGCCGAGAACGCGAATCATCCCTCAGCACGGAATCGCGCTCTGAAACAAGCGCAAGCTCATCCCACCCTTACTCAACAAATGGCTATGCCTCCAATTGCGACCAGCTCCATATCGCCTGGACCCTTCTCTGCCGCAGCCTTGATTTCTTCAACTGCCGCGCCTATAGCAGTAGCAACCTTGGGACAGCAACCACAGCCGCAGCAGCAGCACCAGCAGCAGCACCAGCACCATCACGAAGTTCCTGTTGTCTATGGCGCTGGCGGCAGCTCGTTGCCCCAATTCACCTTGACTTCTACTTCAGGGACTGCTGCTGCGACTGCAGAGGATGACGTCTTGTCCTCGATGGCATTTGTCAGCTCGCCGACCAGCTATCAACACCCTTTGAGCCCTCTTTCCCCGCTCCACAACTCTCAACAACAACAGCAGCAGCATACTGTTTATTCAGCAGACGCTTTCCAGTACCAGTACATGCCTGTCATCGCTGAGGAAACCAACCTGCCAGGAACAACAGCTGATGATACCCTTTCAGAAGATACGACCAGAGATGCGTTGTGGCAACAACAGCAATATCAGCAACAACAGCTCGGACAGTTCCGTGAGACCATCGACAGCGCTGACAGCGTGAGAACGAATGGTGGATCTTCAACCATTGGTTCTGGATCGCAACAACAGTCATCATCTACGATCAATATCGACCATCCTTCTTCAGATACGACAGCGCCGTCGCCTCAGGATGAGCTGAAGAAACAGCGAGGCCCACGGGATAGCGTTGTCTCGATCAGTTCAGGCTCGACAGAACATAATGAATCTGCACTACCATCGACACAATCTAATTGGGCAGCACGTACGATTGGTCTTGATAACGATAATGGTCAGTCTGGCCTAGCAGCGACTACACCGTCAACAGGGACAGCAATAGCAGGATCAGGGACGATGAGTGGCCGAGATGCGATCCAGCAACAGAGCATTGGGGGTGGTGGGTCAGGTTTTTTCCCGCTGCCGGTAACGAGAGCAAGCACTTCGATGGCAACGTCGCATCTTATCACACACGACCTTCGACAGTCGTCTGAGGGGTCGCATATTGTCGATGGTGCAGGGCCGGTGGTGTTGATGGCGATTGGAAAGACTGGACAGGGCAAGTCGTCGCTGTTGAACAAGATCATGGGCACCAGCGAGCTCAAAGCCAGTGCATCTGTCCGGGTATGTTGTCTATCGATATGTGTATCTGAATGATGCGCAGAAAGCAATAGGCCATTTTTCATTTTATTAACGACTTGTATGTGTACGAATATAGGCTGTAACAAAGGGCATCGCAGAACGAACGGGATGGGGACGGTTTGAGGACAGTAGGCGGGTACTTGTTACGCTGTCGGACACTCCAGGACTGGCGGATACGGAGGGAGATGACGAGAAGAATATACCCATCCTTAAGGAATATATCCGATCCATAGGCACACGACTGGGTGTCACCGCTTTTCTGTTGGTCTTTAAAATTGATTCTGGGTAAGCAGAGCAGCTTTGACATTTTTCTTTCCTTTTCTTGGCAATTGTGTTTAGGTATCCTAACTCACGCGATGTCTTTTTTTTTTTTTTTTTTTTTTTTTTTTTTCGTTTTCTTTCCCAGAGTGGATATGATTTTGACGATCCTGACGACGTTCAACGATATCATGCAAGAATTCCCAAACTTTTGGGATAACGTTGTCCTGGTGTTTACAGGATGTGATTACCGCCGGAACGTGATGAACACGAAGCAACTGTATCATGAGGAGATTCAGGCGCAGCTGCAGGAGCTTTTTTTTAAGGAGCGGTACAGGAATGCCAAGGGCAACGGTGGATCATCGCCGCCGTCAACAGCGCCAGGGACAGCAACACCATCCACAGCGACAACAGGAGCGACGACAACCTTGGAGGAGGGCGAACCACCGGTAGTGCCGATTGTATTTTTATCGTGTGCGGAGGCGCCGTGCGGGTTCTCGTTGGGCGAAAAGTGCGATTGTAGGGCGCGGACGACGTTTCTAAACGCGGGGATTAAGCGGCTTTGGTATGCAGTGCGGAATAAGCGGCGGTGGGTCCTGGATCAGGATGAAGATGATGATGGCCTGCTTGGGCATACCTAGAATGCACACTCTGCCTATAGACGTCTCATTAAAAAAGAAAAAAAAAAAAAAAAGAAAGGAAGGAGGGAAGGAAGGAAGGAAGCATGTTTATTTTCATGAACAGATTTGATATGAGTTGATTGGTTGGTGGATGATGGGCTATGGCCCTATCACACACTACCAGAGTGAATGGATCCTTGAGGTGTTTGCTTTTTTACTTCGACTTTGGGCTTTGGGCTTTGACTTTGGTTTTGGCTTCACATGCAGGGCAAGGTGGGGAAAAAAAAATGACTCACGTGCAGCATCCCAAATCTAGCTCCAACTCAAAAAAAATGCTTCAAGGCACGGAAGCTTATTGGCCAGTTGGATTCATCGCCTTCTTTTGAGTTCTCATCACACTTTCCCGCTTTCCTTTTTTCACATCTTTCTCTCCACTCTCTCTTTTCTTTCTTTCTTTCTTTCCTTCTCTTTTCTTTCTTTCTTTCCTCTTTCTCAGACACGACAACGCCCAACAACAACAACTACACGCACAGCGACTTTTCCCCTTTCACCTACTTTTGTTACCACGCTATCACCAATTCGGCCCTATACATAAAAAAAAAAAAACTCCCCTCCCAACCCAAGCAAGCTTCTTTCTTTTTTTTTTGTTTTTACATGTTGGCGACACACACAAGACCTTCGGCGGGGTCGGCCACCGAGGCGGAGATGGACGCGTACATTCACGATGCGGTGCCAACACTGGATTTGATCGTGCACCATGATGATCTGTTCAATGGGGCGGCCGCGGTCATCCAGGCGCTCTTCCCGGAATGGAACATGAAGGATATCTCGTATTTGCAGTTCAAGGACGGGATCACTAACAAGTGTAAGTCTTTGTGAGAAAAAAAAAAGGAAGAAGGAAGAAGAAACCAAAGGAAGGGACGAAAGGAGCCAAGGAAGGAACTCAGGAAGCGAAGGAAACGAAGGAACCAGGGAATCAAGGAATGAACGAACCAAGGAACGAAGGAAGAGGAGGAGTGGATTGTTTTTTCTTGGGAGGGAAGGATGATTTTTTCCTTCTTCTTTTTCCCCCCTCGGAAGCAAAAGCTGACCCGCCAGGACCCTTCATGAAGCTGAATGAAAAGTAGTAGTTGTTTTTTCCTATTGACACATGCTTCTTTCTTTCTTTGCTTTTGTTGTGATCATGGAATAGTGATCTGCTGCACACATGGACCGACGGGCACACAGGTGTTGGTGCGTGCGTATGGCAAGAAGAGCGAGGTTATTATCGATCGTAGGCAGGAGATCATGGTAAGTTCTTTGGAAAAAGGAGTTGTTTGGATGATTTTTTTCGGTTCAGGGACGAGAACAAAGAGGTATTTGATTACTGGAGGAGGAGGAGGAGGAGGAGGGGGGAAGAGAGGGGAGAGGGGGGGCGTTATTCCTTATTTTTATTTAATGGTGGCCGATTGGTGTACTTTAACTCCTGCTCTCAGTTGCTGTTGTTGCCGTTTTTTTTTTTTGTTTTTTTTTGGGCCCTTCTGGTTCTTTTTGATGCTGCGGTGGTGTGTGGTGTGTGGTGGGGTTTTTGCCGCGGAGGCTATGGAATATGAATCCAAAGGAAGACGTGCCCAAGCACATATCGCGTGAGATGAGGGGGATTGATTAAGTAACTTTTTATTTATTTTATTTTTTGTGGTCGGCTACACAACAGGAAGAGGACACACGACAACATGCATCATCTAGCATCGGGGGTGTGTGTGTGTGTGGATGGACCAACACCCTTCACGCTTCTCTTCCGACTGGTTTACTAACGCTCAAACGCTTTTTTTTCCTTTCTTTTCTTTTCTTTTCTTTTCATTTCTTTTCCTTCTTGCTCATTCCAGAACATGGTGATCCTGTCCAAGCTCGGACTGTGCCCTCCATTGTTTGGCAAGTTCAGGAACGGATTGGCGTACGGATGTATCCCCGGGAAGGTATTCAAGGTCTCGGACATGAGGGACCCGCACAAGATGGAACTCGTTGCGAGAAAGCTCGCGATCTGGCATGGCGCCGTCACGATCCCGGGAGAGCGTAGCTCCAAGCTGTTCAAGACTATTCATAAGTGGATCAAGGAGGGTACGTTTTATTTTTTTATTTATTTATTTTTTTCCCCAGCCAGTACAACGCTGTGATGCTGTTCGCCTCACCTTTTTCTTTTTTTTTATTTTGGTTCTGCAGCCGTTCGACTAACACACTTTTTTTTTTTTTTTTTTTTCTTGTCCCCCTTCTTCTGCATTAGTCCCCGAATCGTACAGCCGACCCAAGGTGCAAGAGATCTTTGCCAAACACTTTGACATGACAAAACTCCACGAAGAACTCACGACCCTCGAGTCCCACCTGGTCTCGTTAAAGTCCCCCGTGGTCTTTTGTCACAACGATCTGTTGTACGGGAACCTGATTTACAACGAATCCAAGGACGATGCCTTCTTTATCGATTACGAGTACGGATCCTATTCCTACCGGGCCTTTGATATCGCGAACCACTTTAATGAGTGGGCGGGGTTCGAGTGCGAATATGAGAATTATCCGACCAAGGACATTCAGGAACGTTGGTTGAGACGGTACCTGGAGGTCGGAAGGTCAGTAGCCGAAAATGAGGCGCGTGATCAAGAACAACAGGCGACGACGGCATCAGCATCAGCATCAGCATCAGCATCAGCATCAGCATCATCATCAGCAGCAGCAGCAGGAGGAGAGGTGACAAAGGAGGAGGTGGAGCAGCTGTATAGAGAAGTGAATAAGTTTGCGTTGGCGTCTCATTTCTATTGGGGCGTTTGGGCCTTGGTAAGCTGTTTTTTCTATTTGTTTTTTTTTTTGTTTTTTTTTTCAAGTGCGACTATCGCTTTGATGGCTAACTTGAGCATTTTCGTAATTTCATGATGAAAAAATGGAATATATAGGTCCAGGCACAGTTGTCGGATATCGATTTTGATTACATGCCCTATGCGGTCTTGCGGTTCAATGAGTACTACAGGCGCAAGGATGAGTTCTTTGCGTTGTAAGAGATGAGACGAGACGGGACGAAACGAAACGAGATGAGATGAGACAGGACGGGACGAAAGGGAAAGCCAAACCGGACAGGATTGCAGCAAAGCAAGCGAGTCTCATAATGTGCGGTACCCGGGTTGAGTCGAGTCGATCTAGGAGGATAGGGGGCACATCGTAATGACAGCAACCGCCGTAGATATTCCTCCTATTTAATAGAAGGTAGAAGTGTAATATTCGAATATACCTATTTTTTTTTTTTTCTTTATATATGGACCACTGTGGAGTGCGACTCCTTTTTGAAGTTCAAAATCAGCTTGGGGAGTTTTATCTTTTATTTATCTTTCTATTGTAGAGAAAAATATTACAAATCGACGACGAAGAAGAAGTTTCTATGATCCGCGGTAGGTCGTGTACGAGTACGGACTGAGCAGCAATGGGATATGGTAATGCTGCTTCTCGGCTCCGGCGGCGACCTCGAAAATGATCTGTCGTTTGTTCAAAATGAGATAACAAACGTCAATCAATATGCTCGATCAAAAATGGCTCCTCCCCCTTTTCCGTTTGATAAAAAAAAAAAAAAAAAAAGAAGCTGCGTCCAGTTTCTTTCCATGGGTTGGTATGTACCTGAACATAGGGATAAAAGTATCCCGTAACACCCTGAGCGGCCCAGTACTCGGCCGTCTGGAAGGTCATACGATAAATCCCCGCGGCGAGTTGGTGTGCTGGATCCAGCAGAGTGCTCACACGGCCATCCGAATCTGTCAGTCTGTTGCAGAGTCCCGAATGAAACGAAGCGTAAAAGGCATCGTTAGATATAACGGGGTCTCCCTGTGCATGTAACATAGTCCGATCGAGCTGACCATTTGCTCGGACGACAACAACAAGTCATTAAATTTTACCCATAGGCAACTGAGGCCCAGGCGTTGTTGGCCGAGGTATTGAGCTTCTCGAGCTTGACGGGCACGTTGCGGCCGGGCTTGCCGCAAGAAGAGTCGAGGACGTGGCACGTAATCGGGCTGCGAGGTGATGCCATTTCAGCAGAAAAAAAGGGAGAGAAATGGAGGTGATGACGATCTCTCATTCCGCTCGCGCTTTTTATGTATGCGGCGGAAGCGAAAGTGGGAGAGTGGAGCCTCGGAACTGCCCGCTTTTCATCCGAAACTGGGGTCCTTACCGCTGACCAAACTCCCCCGCACTTTGCGACACAACAGCATACAGATTCTTGAAAAAAGTTGTCTTTTAATTTGTGTTTTTGCAAAGACAGGCAGAAAAAAAAAAAAACAACTATAACATTGGCTCCTTTGTATGTATGTGCTTCCTTTTTTTTACTTCTTAAGCTTGCGGATGTAGAAGGCCAACTCCTGTCCCTCAAGAATGTATCCGTCAGAACGGCCAGACTGACCGGGACGGGATGAGATGCAGGCATAAAGACGACCGGCAGCGAACTGGTGGTCAAGAGCGGGGTCGACCTTGGCCTCAGCCTTGCGCGACTCGATCTTGCGCTGGACGTGGTTCGAGCGGGCCTTGTTAACCTCCTCGGACTCGGTCTAAAGACACACGTTAAAATGCACATGGCAATATGTTAGGGTCGTGAAAATGTCTCTTTTTTAGTTCCTGTACAAATGTTGCTGTTTGTTGAAGCGTGTCATAAGTTGCGGAGCAAATTATATGTCGAACCAAGCCAGACTGTTGGCCTTCCTGTTCAAAGAAAACATCGATATGAATGCTGTAAAGCCCTGTTCATGGCAACAGAGGCGCGGTAATTCCAGAGTTCGATGCGCTCGCTCCTGTCCTGCCAACTAATTCCAACTGATGTAGGTGTACATTGATCCTGTGCCGCTTGCTCCTGTGCGCTGTGCCAGAACGTGTCCTGGTACTATTACAGGTCCTGCTATCATCAATGCGCCCTCCAAAAAAATAAATGAAAACAAAGAAAAAAGGACCAAATTGCAGGTGGCGCTTCTTACCTTGACGGCACCCTTACCCTTGCGGGCACCAATGGGGGTGGCATAGTGGGACTCGTACCACTGACGGAAGGGAGTGGCATCGATCTGGATGATGGCGTTCTTCACAAGAGTGCCGGTACGGACCAACTCGTTGTTCGAGGCGTTGTAGACAACGGCAACGATACGGGTCTTGCGAGAGATGGCCTCGGAACCCCAGGAGAAGTTGCCAGAGTCCAAACGCATGGCGCGGAACTTGCGGTTGCCTCCACGGGTGCGGACCTCATGAATGCGCTTAGCACCGAGCTTGGTGTTGGCAGCCTGACGACCCAACTCGAACTTTCTCTTCTTGCGGTATTGGGCACGCTTGGCTCCAGAAGCGGAGCGCTTGTGGCGGGAGTCTCTGCTGATACCTGAAAGAGAAAAGAGTAGCGAAGCAGCGGAAAAGGTTTGTCAGCACCTCCATGAAGTGTAAAAGTACGGCTTTTTCGTGATGCGCGAGTGGAGAGGCATCCATCACACGCTGCAATCTAAACTCTGTTCCTGACGTTGGGTCGATTCCTGTGTAGCACTCGTTGAACGTTGAATCCTTGTTCGCTTGATCAGAGGACTCAGTCCATGCCAAGCTGCAGGCTTCCTGCATTGGTGCGTGAACTAAATCTCTGTCCCGCTTTTTCACTGTATTGTCAAGAATACGCCTGGAATATGTCGAGTCCAGCAAATGGTACTGACAAGCTGGGTACCGATATACCCCAGCGTCGTTAAAGGTCACTCGGGTAGTGTTTGGTGTTTGGTGGGCTACTGATCCAGATGAGCGGAAAGTCATCCGTCTTAGGCCTGATCCTGTCAAGAATGCTCCTCCGACATAGGTTCTCCCTTCAAATGCTTCCTGATTTTGCTCTGTAGCTATTCCTGCCCACAGTGTCAGTTGAGTAGCAGCCTGACTGGACCGATTCTGATGAATAAAACTGGAATCTCGATCCTGGTCGATAGTTGTGGCGAGAATGACGGTTTCCTAGCCCCAACATAGTGCCGATGTGGGAGATGCAGCAATTGGTCTGTTGATATATTGTCGGATGGATGGGCGCCGTCCTGGCGCGCGATCGATGGATGTCTCCATGGATGCCATATATCTGTTATGATGAGACGCATACCCATGATGAAAAGTCAAAAGAAGGAACTTTAGAAATTGGTTCGCCCTGGGCCTATATTTGCCTCACACACACAAGACAGGCGAAAATGATTTCGGACAAGCCTTAAGGGTGCCTGGATATGAGGAACCACCAGAAAACGTGTCCACGTCCTACCAAGAGCATTATTACACATACGCGATGGACTAGCGACAGTACTCCCCTTTACGTGCCCACAGTAACGGCCCTTCTGACCGATAAAATACGATTCCAATCTACTCATCCATCGGTAAGGACGGTCGCTTGTCGCCGCGTTTGTCTTTTTTTCTTTTTTTTTATTTATTTGCGCGCGCCCCTTTCAGCTAAGCATGACTATCCTCTTCTGGTTCAAAACCAAAGGCAATATTCCCTTTCTTTTCATTGCTCAATTTTATATATCCGCCGTCAAGAAACTAAGAACGAAGACACCCCATCGCAAACCATGAAGCACTGCAAGATTTTGTTCCTTTCCAGCGCAATTACCCTTTTCTCAGCAACCAATGCTGTCCTCGAGTTTATAGTCCCTCAGAATATTGCCATCGGATTAGAAACCACAATCAAATGGGCGGGAGAGCCATCTCTCGGTATTTCGGAGCAGGCCGTCGTGCTTTCCAAGGATGGTAAGTCGCTGGCGACACTCTGCCAGGGCTTGATCTCGGGATCTGGGGAATGCACTTTTACTCTCTCTGAGAACGATGTCCCGACGCGCATGCTAGGCAATGATGGTTATTATCTTGAGCTCCAGGATCAGGACGGATTGACTTTGGACGTCTCGAAGAACTTTAATATCATGTCTGACAACGTGCAGGCGGAAGGACAACAGCAAGGGCCTGAGGATGACGAGGAGGAGGAAGACGAAGATAGCAACATCCAGGAAAAAAAGAAAAAGAAAAAATCAAAGAAGCGTAAGAATGAGAATGTTAATCAAGAACATACCAGAAGAAATGAGGTTGGTAAGGAGCAAGAAGAGAAGAACTCCCGCAAGCAAGACCACATCAACCAGGAACGATACAGAGGGAAGGGTACCGCCTCTGTGAAAAAATACAGTCGGCGCAGTGAAATGGATAGTGACGACCACAAGAAGAGTGATGGCCACAATCAGGCCCCCCAGGCTGAGGATGCGCGTCGAAAGGAACAAGAACTTGGTTCCAGAGCCGCAGGTACTACATAAGCATACGCGCGCACTTGACGCATTCCGCCGAATGCTTTTTATTTGACATGACGATATACCCGATCAATCACCATTGATAGTATCCCATAAAGCTGCTTCTAGCGCATTCGTCGTTGCCACCCCAACCCTTGTCTCGGCAGGGTCAGTGGTGCACGACCCAGGTACGTGACGGCGTTGCGCATCCAAATACTGTCTCCTAGGCTAGCGGAGCCATTGACACCACGCTTGACTCCTCTGTTACTGGTACAACTTTTTACTTTAATCTTAGTGGCACATTCTGCGGTCACTGTGAAGACTGACCAGCTTTCAATGGGGCATGAAAAGAACAGCACAGGGAAGGGTGGCAAGCAAAATAAACCCATTGAGATCAATGGAGATAATGACAAGAATAAGACAAAGGATAAGAAGGACGAGAAGACCCAGCGCGGCAAGGAGATAAAGAAAGGTGCAGAGGTCAAAGAACCCAAGGACGACCAGAGGAGTAACAAGGACGAGGTCTGGACTCGAGTTGTGAATGGTGTGTCGTCCCTCAGCAAGAACTTTGGGTCTGTTGTATCGAACGGTGTCACCAAGATCAAGTCGCTGATCATTGCGGATTCATTCCCAACTGCCGGGCGATGCCATTGCTGAATCTGGATCGAAAATAGATAATGCCTCGTCCAAGCCGAACCGCCGCCAGGATCGAGACGAGGAGCTCTGATTTAGTGTCCGTAGACCCTAGTCGTGATAACCGGCCATCCCGTAAATTGTCCTATCATGTCCTCTCTTAACACAGCGACTTTGATGCATTTTGGAACCAGAGACGTGTTCAACTGACTACAGAGATAGCAAGAACGACTGGTTCCTACCCGACAATAGCCCTCCCGCGAACTATCAGATCTGTACTGGCTTCATTTGTATTTGTAGCAGACTTCTCTCCAAAGGATTCAATGTTTCAATGCTAAACAACGGATGTGTGTTCCTCCTGCATTCCCGGCTCTGTTCAAAATACCACTAAAAAGGACAGAAAGACGTAGTGAATCATTCACTCATATTCTCAAGAGAGATATGCAGGAGAAGGAAGAAGTCGTGGCCTGAGTCCGGTCGAATTAAAGATTCAAGTAGGAACTGGAAGTAGAGATTCCATCTGCGCCGTGTTTCGTAGGCGAAGTTCTTTTCTTTTATTCGTTTTCTAGTCGACCGATATCCCCTGCAGCGTACCACTACTACACACAATAGCTATCATACACCTTGCTTAAACATTCAGACATCTTTCATATTTGCTTTTCCAGCGACTCTTCCTGCTCAGATCGCTCCTCCTACTTTATAACCTATACTCCCCCCCCGCCATCCAGTCGTTGCGTTTTCTCAATCACATTCTCTGCTTGAAGTTCAAACCTACACCTCCCCCGCAATGCGTTGCTCAAAGCGACTCCCGTTAATCCTTTCAGTGCTCGGTATGTCTAACGATTCCCTCTAGGCGCGCTCGTATTTACCAGAACTACAAGCTCTATTGCTGACACCTCTCTTCATGTTCCATGAATACACACCATAGCGTTACCACTGATCATCGCCGGCTTTGGTAAGTTGTTTTAACAACTCTCTCACATTCTCCACCGCTTGCTTATAACATTCCCTCCTCTCAGAGACCCTGTCAGCAAGTACATTGCGCTCATGTCTTCCTTCTCTTTCCTCCTTTGCTTATTTATTTTGATATCACAGCCGATGCCGAAAAGGATAAAGGCCAAGATATCAAGCCTGCTGACGACCCCTTGCAACTGTGGCAACTCCGTGCTCATGGGAGCCACCACACCAACAATAGAGCTCATCAGAAGCACTACAAGCAGCAGAGTGAGAACAAGAAGTTCTCCATGGCCAAGAAGGCGAGCGATCGATCCATCTTATCGCCAGAGCCGCGTGGTCGCAACCTTGCGCAGGTGAATGATCTGGAGGACATCACAGGATTTGAGCCCGAGCTCTGGCAACTTCGTGCACACGGTCACCATCACCAGCTGGAAGAGAAGAAGCAGCAAGAGAAGAAGCACAGCGAAAAGAGGTCGCAAGATGGGCAAAGGAAGCAGGTTGCTGCGAAGCATGACCTGACCGAACAAAAGGGTCGACGACAGAGGACCTCGGATATAGAACAAGGTGGACAGATCGATATCATGCAGCTAGAGAAGAGGCACAACCCCGAGGAGGACGAACATCAAAAGTATAGTGACAAGTTTGATGACAGGTACGATGTGGAGCCAACCGAGGGTGGGGCGGGCGATGATAATGAAGACGCGGGAATGAAGGATGGCAAGAAAGGCGGAGGCAAGAACAAAGGCGGAGATGGTAATAAGGGCAGCAAGAAGGGAGGTAACGGAGGCAAGGACTCCAAGAATGGCAATGACGGACAGAAAAAGAACGACGGCAAGGGCGGCAATGAGAAGGAAGGCAAAGACGGCAAGAAGCCCAGCAATGGACAGGCCCCTAAGGATGGCCAAAAGGACGGTAAACCTCCTGCTGATAACAAGAGCCCTGTTGACGGCAAGAAGCCCAACAATGGACAGACCCCTAAGGATGGTCAAAAGGACGGTAAACCTGCTGCTGATAACAAGAACCCTGTTAATGGCAAGAATCCAGCCCCAGTTGATGACAAGACTCCGACTGATGGCAAGGCTCCGGCTGATGACAAGACTCCAGTTGACGACAAGACCCCAGTTGATAACAAGACTCCAGTTGACGGCAAGACCCCAGTTGATGACAAAGTCCCAGCTGATGACAAAGCCCCAGCTGATGACGGGGTTCCGGCTGATGACAAGGCTCCGGTTGGTGACAAGGCTCCGGTTGGCGACAAGGCTCCGGTTGGCGACAAGGCTCCGGTTGATGAAAAACCCCCAGCTGATGACAAGAACCCTGTCGACAACAAGAATCCGGCTGACAAGGCTCCGGTTGATAATAAGGCCCCAAACCCTACACCTTTCACCCCTCCGGTTGCTGCCAAGCCCGCACCTGTTGTCCCAGTCCAGCAAATGGGCGAGTTCGTGACCAAGTGCAACACTCCCGGCCAGATCGCGTTGACCTTCGTAAGCCGGACTCTCATTGGGCTTCTTTGTGTGTGGACGCCGGTGCGTGGCTGCTCTTCTTCTCATCCTGACACTCTACTTTTTTTTTGTCGTCTTTCTAGTCCGAGGGGCCCAGCGAGGCCACGATCCAAATGATTGAGATCCTTAAGGAGGGCAAGGCCCGTGTCACCTTCTTCACCAACGCGACTTGGCTCGATTATATGCAGTACGCTGGCATAACCCGCCGTGCCTACAACGAGGGCCACTTGATCGGCATGACCTACCGCCTCCCCAACGACTCCTCCAACGACATGACGGACACCCAGCTCCGCGCCGACATTGCCAAGCACGCTAACAAGATCTTTGACCTCATCGGCAAGTATCCCAAGTACGTTCGCGTCCATGAAGCCGGTCTCAAGGACCCCAAGCTCGAGCCCACCATCCGCGATATGGGCTATACTCTCGTCGGATTCAACCTCGACGAGGCCGATTACAAGTACAGCAGCCGTAGCCAGGCCTCTCAAATCGCAGGCATCTACGAGACCACGTTTGCGAAGCAGGCGGACGCGTTCGGTCGCAAGGGTTCGTACGTTGCGGTAGGGTATGACATCCCCGCTTCGGGCGCCGCAGGTGCACTGCCAGATATCATCTCGGCCGTCATCCGCAACGACTACGATATGGTCCGTCTGGATGGCTGCACCAACGACACCATGCCCTACAAGAAATCGGCCCTGACAAACGACGGCTTTGTGGGCGATGACTTTTCCTTTGGAGGATCCAAGTATATCCATGGCCAGTCGCCCGTTGCGGTCCAGAACGGCAAGGCTATTCCTGGACAGATGCCCGTCAAAGTTGGAGACAATAGCGGCAACAATAACGCCGGTGATTCCAAGGCTTCGACTGGTGCCTCTGCTGCAGCCCCTAGTATTTTTCTGGGTATGGTCGGCGCAGCTATGATGTTCACTTTGGCCGTGTAAAATAGCCATCGATACTGTATCCCTCTTCTCAGTAATCATAATAGATCCAAGTATCTGGTCCGTGCAACATTTGTAAATAAATTTTTTTCGCCCTATTTGGCTGTGCTTTGCTGTATGTTTACTTCTCAGTGGGCTCCTTTTGCCTGCTGCTGCTACTTGTCCTTCTGGAACACTTTGGCCAGATAAGCGTCTATAACCTTGTTCACCTCCTCGGGGTTCTCCGTATGGGCATTATGGCCACCCTCCTTGATCGAAACCTTCTCCAGACTCGTCATGGTCTCAGATGGGTGGATAGCAACGAACGCAGGCGTCACAATCGGATCCTTCTCGATGATCGCCTGCAGTGCCGGGACCGTATAAGGCTTTCCAATGTACGCTGTTTCACATTGATAATTGAAATGTGGGACAATGTAAGCCAGCGAAGCATCATTCGCCTATGAATAACTCCATCGCGTTTTGTTTTTTTCTGTTTTACGATGGTTTACTTACGCAGTTCATCTTCATGGTTCAAACGCACAGCACGATAGTAGTTCAGACCACCGTGCAGGGTTGTGCGCGCATAGTTCTGGACATAGTACTGCTTCTCCTATAGAGGGCACAAAATATCACGAACAAAGATCATGTTCAGAACGGAACTGTGCAACAATGGCATCAAAGGTTCTTCAAGCAAACCTACCTCGTGCGATGTGCCAACGCCCGCTCCATAGACGGAGTTGAACATGGCAATGGCTACTTTTTGCGCCTATGCTCGTTGATATTAATGAGATAAGACGCGTCAAACGTTATTGTCCTTGACTATTGAAGGACGATGGAGGGGAACCAGATGTAGTCTTGGAATTGAAACCTTACATCTCCGTCAAACCAGCCCTCCGGTTCACGCGTTTGGAAGACACTGAAGAAACGAAACTGAGGAAAATGCTCCGCCAGTACGTCGGGTTCCACGAACTGGGCCACGGGCTGAATGTGTGGGAATCCGATGCTAAGGATAAAAAAATCCCCCCATTAATGCACGAAAAAATTTCTTAACTGATGTGTAATGGAGTATGACACATCGCTCACATGAAAGATAAAGTGTACCTAATGATGGCGCGGCATCGCTCGGGATAGTAGAGTCCGACTTTCCAGATGGATGTGGAACCCCTGTTGAGGAACAACACCAGAATAAGTGGTGAGATATTAGTGAAAGGAACTCCATGTTCGCTCTGCTGTTCATTTTTTTTATTTCTTACCAATCATGACCGATCCAAACCGCCTTATCGACATTCAAATGGTCCAACAACTTCACGAGGTTTGCAGCAATGTTCTTGGTACGATAAGGATCATAGTTTCCGTCGTCACATCTTGGATGATCCTACAGAGAGCACGATGCATCTGTTAGAAGTACCATTCGCCTTATGATAGGTGCAGCACTGACTTTTCAAAGCGATGAAACAAACCGTTTCTCCGACTCCAAGGTTATCGACAGCAATGACATGATAGCCCTGCTTGACCAAGTGGCGGATCTGGTAGCGCCATCCATACCACAAGTCAGGGAATCCATGGACGAGGATCAGCGTCTCGTTGTTGGGATCTCCCTCCTCGACATAATCTGACATGACCAGCAGGTGAAGAAGATAAAGGTCAGGTACAAAGCACTGAAACACAACAACAACCAGTTAGCAGCGAAAATCACGCAGAGGACCACAATCGTGCCCTTACGATACCTGTAGCCGTTGAGAGTGGCATACTTGTGGTTGAAACTGAGAGGAGTTGGTCCCATACATGAATGAGTGGACACTTGTTTTAAAAAAATTAACTAAAACGTCTAATGTTGTCGCCAGGTTCTCGGCACGCACCTGGAAACGTGATTCTCAGGGGCCGTGGGCTTCGAAACTGCAATATGATGTGCTTCGATAGCAGTTAGATTAGCGAGTGTGATCTTTAGCATCCCATACAATCCTGGGTTTTCGGCATCAAGTTTGGTAGGGGTGTTGTTGGACATGTTTTGCAAAAACCTGTGGGAAAAGCGGCGACTCAAGGCTAGGAGCAGTGGAAAGATGATAAACGTAAGAGGGCTCAAGATGCCTCTCCAATGTTCTCTTTATTTTACACATGCCTTCTCGAAGCCGCATGATGAGCGCAAAAAAAAAAAAAAAAGGCGGCATTGAGGGTGATCCCTTCCCAGATTATCTACGGAGATACACATGTGCCCAAAGCGCTTAGAGCTTGTCGCTAATTTTTTTTTTTTATTGAAATCCTACTTTCTTCGGCATTCTCTGACCTCCTGAGTACTCATCCATACCTTTCTTCTACCGCTTCTCCTTCTTTGGTTCCTTGGCCAAATAATCCTTCAGGACTTTGTTGTGATCCTCTACGTTCCCCGTGTGGATATCGTGGCCTCCCTCCAGAATTAATGTCTACTCCAGATTCACGGCATTGTCGGTCTGAAATGCAGCATAATAGGGCTGAGCTACAGTCGGGTCCTTCTCGATGATGAGGGGACCATAAAGGGTATGCCAGCATACGCAGTAGGAAGAAGGGGATTTCATGATGAAAATAACGTGAAATTCAACTCACGCGGTTGAGAGTTCCTTTCTGCTTGCTTTCCTCAAGCGCTATCCAGGACTCACGGACGTGGCGCTTCTGGCTATCCCTGAGACTCGTGCAAGGAACCTACTACAGCTACTCGTATTCCACTGCTCCAAGGTCGGCTCGGTACAGTCCAGCAATGGTTTAGAAAGGTGCCAAGGGTACGGCGTGGAGTCAGCTTGTTTTGTAGAGATGGCCCTACCACATAGGTACCAGCAGCTGTGGAGATATGTGTTCGCCATGGAGATATATGTTCTCTATGGAGAGATGTGTTCGCCATGACCAGGAGTCGACCCCGGACGGACAGATTGTAAGTCAATGGCTCTTACCAACCTGGCGAAGAGCCGTGCACGGTATAAGAATCAAGGTGAATTCTTTGGTTTCCACCAATCGTAGTGATTCATGTGTCGAGGGGGTCTACACCATGTCTTCTCGGCTAAGAGGGTTCTGGGTTATGTGTTGAAAATGTTAATGCGAAAGGCCTGGTGCCCCTCGACACATCTTTTGACTTTTTCTTCCATGTGCTATATCTTTTTTTTTTTTCTTTCTTTTTTTTTTTTTTTTTTTTTTTTTTTTGGCACCCATTGTGGAGGCACCTAGCAGCAGCGGATGTTCTGTGTATTGTATTTTAGCTTGATGACTGAGGCAGCTATGCGTGGTCAGCTGAACCTTAGAAGAGAAAAGTAGGAGCTACACGGCGCTAAAGTCGGATTGGCACACCTAAGCTCACATCGATCGACTGCCGTCAATGCTAGATGCTGGCGCCGATTTAATGTGCTGGCCGAGACGGCAACAAGTCGAACCCTTACTGGGAGCCCATCCCCTGCAGCTAGACATACATCGCAGCAGTGAACTGCAGCATTTGGAGTGATAACAGGGCATGTTCGCATTTGATGTTGCAAAAGCACACCGCGCATCACGGACTGAATTGCTGGTGTTGTGGCCGGCCATGATATCACGATGTATGAGTGTCTTGCACATTGGACAATAAAGCCGGCGGATGTTGACCTGACCAACAAAATCCTCACAGCTTGGACACTTTTTCGAGGTGCAATACTCATTTACACCTACAACAATGTAGCCAAGCGATCTAGCCTAGAGAGAGGTGAGATTAGTCATGATGTCTCGCAAAAGAGAGCAATTACAGGGTCACTAAGGGGCATCATCGGCCACTTACTTTCTAGACAAAGTACGATTGGAACGACTCGTGCAAAGAAGACAGTCTGGTCTTTGTAGAAAACTTCCCGAGACCCACGCCGGTCACAACTCCGTTGCTGTCTTCTCTCTTGGCGCCAATTGATCCGCTGACAATCTTGAGAAGACGGTTGGCAATCCGCTTATACTCCTCGCCTCGCGCCCTTCTTGCATCCTACTTGTGTTTCTTGAGGACCACGTTGCTGTTGTGGAAGGAATCGAGATGTGCCTCCACATCCTTGAGCTTACCAACGTAGTCTTTGATGCTTGCTCCAGAGCCGTGTAGGGGAGTGGGAGGTGGGAAAGGAGGAGCAAGTTGCTGATAGATATCGAGTCGTAGACTGCTCTGTCCTTACTTTGTTCCATCCAGTATCGATGCTTTAGTATGGCCCTACGGAACGGGCGGCGTATCTGCAACAGTTGGGTGCCGGTCCTTGGGCTGGTGTAGAAAGGTTTCTTTGCTTTTGTTTTTTCATTTTTTATTTTTATTTTTATTTTTTTTCTCTTCTTTATCCGTCATCCTTTTCTTATTCTCTAGGCGCCGTTCTGACCAACTCTGCTTCGCTGGTCTCCATTATGACCAAGAGTCCACTGCGAAAGGGGCATACCGTTTTCGGCTCCCCTGTATAACCGGTCTTCATTGCACGTCTTATTATATAGAGCACAGTGGATAGATCGTAGACAATAAATGAGTCGCCGAAACACAGAAAAGCAAAAAGACATATCGATGCGCTGAAAGAAGAACACAAGCGATACCTGCGCTTGGCCCAATGATGGTCGCTGCACCAGCCAAATTCACAGCCTCTTTGGGAGTGCAGTGCTTGGGCCACAAATTTAGGCTGTAAACAAAGAGAGTTCCAATTACGTACATCAAGAATCAAATGCATGGGCCACATACACGTGGAGTAGTCAAGGTTTAGACCACCCTGGCCAGGCCATAGTGACCAGAAGGGCCAAAGACGGCGACGGGACCCATTCCTTGCTCTCCACAGCACACCCTGGTCTGCGTTATCATGGAGAGCGGCAGGGCTGCTGTTGCTCATTGCCAACTGCCGCGATCCTCATTGCTGATCACTCTGATCCTGGGATCAGTGGTTTATTTTTGTGATTACACAAGGCTGCACTACAGAAGAGGCTGCACTACAGAAGAGGCTGCAGGGTGTCAACGGTGCGGCTCTATTAGGTCCCCACGGGTGCTGTTACTTGTAGCATTTTCTTTTGGCGCATTTGTTGATGTGCGTTACAGGGCTTGTGCCAGTCTGTCACCCTCTAGCGGCTGCAGTGGGTGATATTCCTTTATTTGATCCAGGCACAGGAGCATTAAACTATGGATCGTAAATCAGCTATTGAAGGGGTCCATCCAGCAACGAGTGTTCAAAAGTGGATAGTTTGGTCCGAGCAGATCAAGATCGCTTTGGGGCGTCTTCAACAGCCACCGCCTATAAGTGTGCTGCTGCGAAAGAGTACCATTGTCTTCACTGTGTGTGTCTGCGTTCTTTGTCCTCGCTCTTCTTCCCTGCTGTTACTATTACTTATTCTTGTCTCGTTTTGGGAGCAGTATCGTCCACTAGCGTTGCTGCGATCGATGCTGCTACCGATACAGCTATCGGTACTGGGTGTGTCTCTGCATGCGCCTCCGCAGGAGTATCTGCGCGAGTGCCTGTTCTGGTGGGCGAATTTCATTATGTGGATGGAGCGGTCGCAATGCACCCGTCCGTAAATGGCTCCAGCTGATGGTGGCGCTGGCAATATATAAACCGGCCGTTGTACCTCGCTGCTTCAACGTCAAGGCAAGTACTAACGTTCAGCTGCACTCTCTCCACTCCTCTCTTCACAGCTTCACCTTATATACTTCCGCTCTTTGCGCCTGCACTCTTCGAGCCCCCACTCTTTGCACCTGCACTCTTCGAGCCTCTACTCCCCATGCCTCCGCTCTTTGCACCTGCACTCTGATACCGTCACTCACCTCTCCACTGCTTTCTCTCTCTCCCTCTGTCTCTCTCTGTCTCTCTCTGTCTCTCTCTGTCTCTCTGTCTCTCTCTCTCTCTCTCTCTCTGTCGCTCTCCTTCCCCCTTCTCCCCACCTTTCCTAGAGGTTTCTTGGACTTTGTACACCGCAAAGTCAACCGTGCGAGTACACAACCGGGGTTCTCTGTTTTTTCTGTTTCGGTTGTTTTTTTTCCCCTGTATTTTTTTTCCGTATTCGTTTCTAGTTTTTTTTGTTCATCACCGGGACGAAGAACACGAAAAAACTATGAAAATGAAATCGAAAAACAAAAAATCAAAGATGAACAGCCTCATTTTTGAGGCCTAGGGCTAGCAGTGGGCGGCGAAGAGCGGGTCCCCCTCTTTGCGTTTTTTCTTGACCAGCAGTTCCGTTCTGAACAGCAATGAGCGCAACATTTTTCGCCATCTTTTTTTTATTAGCCCTCGAACCCCATGTGCAACCCCCAATCGCGCAGAACAAATGCCCTGATCATCACCGGCACTAGACCTACCAGGGTGTTCTTGGCAACACGAAGCCGCCCCGTCAAGCGCAGAGCAGACCACATGGGTCACAACAACAAAGATGGGTCAGCGGGGGTTGGTGAGTTGCTGCGTGAGATCCACTCTTTTTTTCCCACATTCGTGGTTTTTTGGGGCACCATGGCTTGCAACCTGCTCGAGGTGTGCCCTGCACGGCCTTTAATTTTCTGAGTAAGACCGACCAATAGTAAGCCGACTTTTTTTCTTTTTCTTTTTCCTTTCCTTCCCTCCTTCCCTCCCTCCTTTCCGCTCCTCCTTTCCTTTCTTTTCTTCTTCTTCCTTGTCCCCCTACAAAATTGTAAAGCAAAGTAGGATGACATAAAGTAAAATAAAGTAAATAAAATGAAATGAAATGAAATAAAGAAACAGTTACTGTTTGCTCCAACAGCTGCCTTGTGCGATCGATAACATGCTCGCTTTGTGCTGGAGGTATTGACAGCGATGTAACTGAAGGACAGGATGTAGGCCTTTTGAAGATGATTAGTACACTCGCACCGGTGCTAGTAGAAGCAGCAGCAGTACATCGAGGCGCTTGTACTGGTTTTTGTCCAAGCTGGCTCTCGGTTTGGTTTCTTTGGAGGCAAGTGGGACACTCTGACGGCCGACTGCAGGTTTCTTGCTGTGCCATAAGAGCCCATGCAAGGGATATGCGTAGAGTACGTCGATCCATGGACGTTGCACAACGGACACTGCACAACGCACACTGCACAACGCACATTGCGCGGTGTGCTTTTGCAACATCAAATGCGAACATGCCCTGTTATCACTCCAAATGCTGCAGTTCACTGCTGCGATGTATGTCTAGCTGCAGGGGATGGGCTCCCAGTAAGGGTTCGACTTGTTGCCGTCTCGGCCAGCACATTAAATCGGCGCCAGCATCTAGCATTGACGGCAGTCGATCGATGTGAGCTTAGGTGTGCCAATCCGACTTTAGCGCCGTGTAGCTCCTACTTTTCTCTTCTAAGGTTCAGCTGACCACGCATAGCTGCCTCAGTCATCAAGCTAAAATACAATACACAGAACATCCGCTGCTGCTAGGTGCCTCCACAATGGGTGCCAAAAAAAAAAAAAAAAAAAAAAAAAAAAGAAAGAAAAAAAAAAAGATATAGCACATGGAAGAAAAAGTCAAAAGATGTGTCGAGGGGCACCAGGCCTTTCGCATTAACATTTTCAACACATAACCCAGAACCCTCTTAGCCGAGAAGACATGGTGTAGACCCCCTCGACACATGAATCACTACGATTGGTGGAAACCAAAGAATTCACCTTGATTCTTATACCGTGCACGGCTCTTCGCCAGGTTGGTAAGAGCCATTGACTTACAATCTGTCCGTCCGGGGTCGACTCCTGGTCATGGCGAACACATCTCTCCATAGAGAACATATATCTCCATGGCGAACACATATCTCCACAGCTGCTGGTACCTATGTGGTAGGGCCATCTCTACAAAACAAGCTGACTCCACGCCGTACCCTTGGCACCTTTCTAAACCATTGCTGGACTGTACCGAGCCGACCTTGGAGCAGTGGAATACGAGTAGCTGTAGTAGGTTCCTTGCACGAGTCTCAGGGATAGCCAGAAGCGCCACGTCCGTGAGTCCTGGATAGCGCTTGAGGAAAGCAAGCAGAAAGGAACTCTCAACCGGGGTAGCATGTTCTCGGATATGGAGTAGCTGGAGAATCGAATACCCGCATTTGAGGCTGTGGCCCGTGCTGGAGGCAAAGCAGGCTCTGACGCTGGCACGCATACAAGCAGCTTCGGGTGTTGTCCACAGAAAAATGGCACTCGATAGCGGTATAATGGTGTCCACTGCGCGTGACATACCAAAGGTGTTGGTCTTATTGGTGGCTGGTGTGGAGGAGGGCAGCGGCGCGGCTGACGGCCGATCAGACAACTGAAAGTCTAGCTGGAGGCGCCTAGGCACCTGCGCAGACATCTGAGCGGGCGTGTGGACACAAATCTGGGCACGCATCTTACACCTTCTTACAGGGGTCCTGTTCGTCGGCATAGGACTTCCACTTTTGTTTGGAAGGTCTGCCTGTATTTTCCTGAGCGCTGCTCGCGTAATGTCAGCCGGCTGTGTTACCACTCCTGCCCAAAGAGAAAGCAAAGCTGAATTGCTAACACTATGCACCTCATTTTTACCAAATGTAACGTCAGAAGTCCTTTTGCAGAAGCCCCAGGAAGAGTTCACCAGATTGCAAGACTTTAAGGTTTATTAAACAGAGGAACTGCAGACACTGTTCGAAGGAAACGTAAGATATCTAATGTACTGTAGCTCAGCGCTCTTAAATTGTCGAGGGTGTCGTCGAATGCAAGCGTTGTAAATGACAAATGTAGCCCACGGCGTTTTGTAGGGTAATGCTCAGTGCCATCTACGGTAATGATATTGGTGCATCGGCTTAAGTGTTTTTTCTCTATTACCGTGTGGATACCGTCGCTTGGAATTATTTTCGTCTTGACAACGCACCTGTTAGGATTCATGCCAAAATCTCATAATTCTTCGTGTCATACAGGAGAAGCAAATACAACGTCGTAAGTTTTACGCGTACCACTCTTCGTGGCGGACTCAACCGGTACCTCCCACTACCAAAACGCCCTGGATGAAACGTGCGATGGCGATCATGAACTTGGTTACACAATAGATTCACGATTTGATTCCTTCGGGCTGAATGCTCATTGAGATAGTAATACCCATGCGATATCTGTAGCCGTTGAGAATCATGTACTTGTGGTTGAAGTGGAAGAAGGGACACCAACGTGAAAAGTGTCAGCAATGGATTCTACCGTAGTTCTTGCTTCAAGAACTATGTATTCCTCCCCCGCATACCTGGAGACCTCGTACTCCGAGGCTGTCGGCTTGTACATAGCCACATGATGGGCTTCGATAGCTACGAGACTGTCGTATGCTTCCTTCAGAGACCGTATTCAACGAGCCTTGGATGAGTGCTCTTACAGTACAGAAGGTTTTTTGTTGTTGTTGTTATTGTCTTGGGCTCACCGGTGTTTGTTCCTTCATGCAGGAAGGAGATGGTTAACAAAGCGCACAGCACCGCTCATCCTGTCAAAATGAAGACTATAGACTACACATATGAGTGTAAACAAGTTCCTGCGCGCTAAGATTGGGTGAAGGACAACTGTCCCTCTTTTGCTCGCTATTTATTCCCTGTCTACTGGAGATCCTCTTTCGACTGCTGGACTACTCTTCCTTAACCTTAGTTTGCTCCTGCTGCTGCTGGTCTTTCTTTCCAAACATCTTTGCCAGGTACTCTGTCAAGACCTTGTTGGTTCCTTCAGCATTTTCGGTGTGGACATTGTGTCCACCCTCGGGAATCTTGGCCTCCTCCAAATTTACTAGAGTGTCGAACTTATGCACAGCCCAGAACTCCGGAGTCAGGATTGGGTCCTTCTCCACAGCGACCTGAAGCACAGGGACTGTGTAGGGCTTGCCGACATATGCTGTGGAAGTAAATAAATAGTGCGTATCAGTTAGCTTTGAGGACGATCCACAACTCTGCCGTAACGATTTATCCGAAAAAACTGCCACTCACGAAGTTCATCCTGATAGTTCAAAAACGTAGCGCGATAGTAGTTTATGCCGCCATGAAGGGTGGTATGCGAAAAGCGGTCAATGTAGTATTGCTTCTCCTATATGACATGAAGAAGAAGGGTGATGTTGGTACGATTATTTTTAAAAAAAAAAACGCGCGTTGTAGTGACGAGAATATTGCCGATGGTATCGATAGTACTAAGGGAAGCACTTACCTGAATTGATGTACCAGTACCATGTGCGTAGATGGAGCTGATGAGCGCAGTAGAAAACATATTGCCCTGCAAACCTCACCCAGCGGATTGTTCTTAGTGCTTGCACTCTTCTTCTTCTTTTTAAGAATACATTAAAGCGATGTAAAGGAACAAACAGGCAATTGGGGACCTACATCTCCGTTGAACCAGGTCTCCGGCTCCTTGGTTTGGAACACAGCAAAGTACTTAAATTGGGGAAACACCTCTGCGACCGCAAATGGCGAAAGATACTCTGCCTGGGGCTGCGCATAGGGGACTCCGATGCTGTCAGACAACGGAACGATCGATGCAAAATTGTTTTAAGTGTTGGGGTTTCGAGCTGACCACATCCTCCGTGCCCCTGATACGTATGGTAGCCCGCTTACTTGATAACAGCCAAACAACGTTCCGGGTAAAACAAACCAAGCTTTAAAACAACGTTGGCACCCCTAATATGAACCAGGCATAACGAAGACTCTGAGTATGGAAAGCACCAGTCATCCTATACCGTGAAAAAGAATGCTCATTATCCTACCAGTCATGACCAATCCAGACAGCCTTCTCGAGATTGAGATGGTCTGCCAGAGCGATCAAGTTAGAGGCGAGATTCTTGGTCCGGTACGGATCGTAGTTTCCATCGTCGCATCTTGGATGGTCCTAAATATCGATTAGAGAATAACACATGTACATCAGAAATACGTCGCGTTTGCTTTGTCGACGTGCGATTGTAGATAACCCAATTATGAAAAAAAAAAAATTAGACTTGCAGTTTCGCCATAACCGAGGTTATCGACCGCAATGACATGATAGCCCTGCTTGACCAAGTGGCGGATCTGGTAGCGCCATCCATACCACAAGTCAGGGAATCCATGGATGAGGATCAGCGTCTCGTTGTTGGGATCTCCCTCCTCGACGTAATCTGGCATGACCAGCAGGTGAAGAAGATAAAGGTCAGGTACAAAGCACTGAAGCACAGCAACAACCAGTTAACAGCGGAGAACCATGCAAGGGATCACGATCGTGCACTTACGATACTTGTAGCCGTTGAGGGTAGCATACTTGTGGTTGAAACTAGTGTATCCATGTAAACAGATATGAGAACAAAATGCTTAGCATTGGTCTCTGACGATGTGCAAGGCCGTATGGAACGCCCGTCCTTTTATCCAAGCATACCTCGAAACCTCGTGTTCTGGGGCCGTTGGCTTGGATACAGCAGCGTGGTGAGCTTCAATGGCGGGGAGATTGTCGATAACCCCCTGCAACGTTTTCTGCAAATCGATGTTGGTAGCATCGACTGGAGAACTTGGGGCGACAGACATTCTGGAAACGTGGGAGGGAAGAGTGATTATGGTGAGAATGGCAATGAGGAGGGGATAGATATAGCAGCAAACAAAAGGGAAAGAAAGGAACTTTTATCTTTTATTGCGCCCATCGTTCAATGGGCTCCCTGCTTTTCTTCCGTGCTGTCAACAGGAGTTTCTGACGGAGTAACCATTCGCCTCGATGCAAGAACGGGTGTACAAAATGCTTTCAAAGAGACGAGAGCGGTCGCACAGCAGCTCATTGTAGCCAACCCAATTGAGTTGCTCTATTGCGCCCTGTTTTTCCTGCTCCTTCACTAGTCTAGCCTACGGCTAATTCTTCTTATCGAAAACCTTGGCCAGGTAATCATCCAAGACCTTGTTGAGGCCTTCAGGATTCTCGGTGTGGACATTATGGCCTCCTTCCGAGATCGAGACTTTCTCCAGGTTCACGGCAGTGTCGGTCTTGTATAAAGACATCAGCGCCGGAGTCACCACAGGGTCTTTTTCAATGATAATTTGAAGAGAAGGAACCGTATAGGGCTTGCCGACGAAAGCTGTGATAAGAACGGCAACATGATGTAGTAAAACAGTGAGCAATTGAAACTCACAATGGAAACGAAAACCCATGGCATAGTCATCAAACTTACGTAGCTCGTCTTCATGATTGAATGGGACGGCACGGTAGTAGTTGATAGCGCCGTGCAAGGTGGTTTGTGAAAAGCTGTCGATGTAAAATTGTTTCTCCTAATGAACCATGAGGAGGGTGAGCCAATAAAGGTCAGGTTACGCACGTAATGTTCGCCATCGTTAATGCCATACAGAATTCGATTAATGTGAATACTTACTTGCACCGATGTACCAATGCCCGAGCCGTAAACAGAATTGAACATGGCTGTTGCGAATTTCTTGGGCTACTCGCATAAAAAGCTTAATAAGATGTGTGAAGAATGCGCGACAAAAAAAAATCCATCAGGATTCTTACATCGCCTTCGAACCACGTATCCGGCTCCTTGGTTTGGAACAGGCAAAAGTATCTGAACTGAGGAAAGTGCTGGGCCAGAACTTGCGCCGGGACGTACTCAAAGGTAGGCTGACTGTACGGGATTCCGACACTGTTATATCAAAGCGAACACTGGTTACCAAATATGCGCCAGCTGTACCGAAAACCAAAACTGTGAGTGAAGCAGTGTACCATCTGCGCGCCACGGTTGCGTAACAAACATACCTGATGTTGGCGAGGCAGCGCTCCGGGTAGTACATTCCAATCTTCCAAACGAGAATGGCACCCCTACGTTGTAAAAACAGGTATAAAAAACGCTCAGCAACGCAAAATTTTGATGGGCACCTTCGTTTTTGCCCCACGCTTCGTACCAGTCATGGCCAATCCAGACCACCTTGTCGAGATTCTTTTGGTCCAAAAACGCGATCAGGTTGGAAGCAAGATTTTTGGCACGGTACGGGTCATAGTTATCGCCATCGCACCTTGGATGGTCCTAAGCGTTGGTACCAGTGTATAATGATTAGAACATGCCTCTGTGTGTTTTCATACACCCCCACGCCATGTAATGATGCGACCACATAACGGGCTTACACTTTCACCGGATCCAAGACTATCGAAAGCAATGACATGATAGCCCTGCTTGACCAAGTGGCGGATCTGGTAGCGCCATCCATACCACAAGTCAGGGAATCCATGGATGAGGATCAGCGTCTCGTTGTTGGGATCTCCCTCCTCGACGTAATCTGGCATGACCAGCAGGTGAAGAAGATAAAGGTCAGGTACAAAGCACTGAAACACAGCAACAACCAGTTAGCAGCGAAGAACCATGCAGAGGATCACAATTGTGCACTCACGATACTTGTAGCCGTTGAGAGTGGCATACTTGTGGTTGAAGCTGATGAAAGAATATTAACGCGTAAAAATGTATCCTGGTGCAGCTCTCGTTCAGAAAGAATATCATTTTTTTTTCTCGCGCACCTGGAGACCGCATACTCCGGAACAGTTGGCTTGGAGTTAATTTCTGCATGGCGCTCCTCGACGGCTTGCAGGTTGTCGAGAACATATGTCAGAGTCGGAAGGACATCAGGGTTATCGGCAGAGATATGGATCTTGGAGAAATCCATGTTCAAGAGGTGAACTGGGGTTAAAAGGAAGAGCGTGAAAGGACGATGCTGAGAAATAAGAGGGAAAAGAAGAGAGGTGTTTTATGTGTGGGAAGATAAAACTTTACTCACAAGAATCGATGAGAGCACTTTTCATTCGAAAACTCTATTCGTCAACATAAACCAAGAGGCTGATCGAACGTCAAGTCCGTCTTTATTATTATGTGTGCGCAACTGGGGTATCAATCAAAGTTTGCTTAAGATGTGGCCGTGCTCTGTAGCCCTAATTCTCTTTGCAGAACTCGAACTCCCGCCGGGTACACTTGACCAGTTTTTGAAATCAGTTTCGCCCGCTGCTACTGCTGGGATCCTAAGAACCGCGCTTGTACGACGACGGACGAGACTGCCAATTGTTGACTTGATACTGGGTGTGCTCTTGCGTGCCTGATAGTCGAAGCTGCTGGAGATTTTCCCCAGGTAACGCTCAAGTTTTCGGTTGACGGTATCCGGATTCTGCGTCAGGATCCAATGCTCTCCAGTCTCAACGTAGTCGATCTCAAGGTTGTCGAAGTAGTCCTTGGGCACTTGGAGGCAATACTCTGGATGAAGGATCGGGTCGTTGTTGACGATCAAGAGAAGAGTAGGAATCGCAAACCTTTTTCCTATCAAATCTGAGAATGTATGTCGCAAACTTTTAATGACTCGTCTTTGTGGCCATGCACCATTGTTTATGATGCGAAATGCCCTTCATACGAGTGATAAAGTAGCGATATACATTGCTCTTCTTGGTGGCTCGCTTTGAAGGTCTTGTAGTAGGCCAGCGGCCCATGAAAACCTCCTCTCTTCAAGCTGCTCAGGTAGTACGCTCGATCCTAAGAGGTGTAAGAGGTATCAAACATATTAACGACCTATCCAGGGTTGCTCGCGACATTCTGATAGGATCCTGCTAAATACTACCTCTTCGCTATGTCCATTCTCTTCTGAGAACAGTTCATTGGCAATATCTTCGATCTATCGTGAAGCATGCGTCCGGGAATCATGATATCGTAAGTTGATGGCATCGAAACGCACAGCAGGAGAAAGCGATACAGACAGCCTACCCTCTCGTCAAAATCTTGAACCGCCTCTGGGCTCACAAAGTGCTCAAAGTACTGAAACGCCGGATTCTCGTTAACATAGTCATTAATTGTCATTAATTCTTTCGTGATTGGCCTAAACGGATTGCCAATGCTATGATGTGCCATATTAACAAGGACATGGCCCTTTAGTTAAAAAAAAAAAAAAAAAAAAAAAAAAAAGACGGCAGCATGTCTCCAGTGCAGTAGCAAGTGGAATACATACGCAATTGCAGCAAGGACTCTATCAGGAAAGTGCCACCCTACACGTGAAACGATCCCGGTTCCCCAATCATGACCGACCAACACCGTCTTTTCCACTCCCAAATGATCCAACAGTGCAACGACATGACTGGCTACATTTCTGGGAGAGTATGCAGGATTATGATGATAATGACATTCCGTCGGATCCGTGTCCGTAGCTAGATCTGCGCTTCGAGGTTTGTCGGACCCGCCGTAGCCCAGCATGTCCAACGCAATGACACGGTATCGACCCAGTCCAACCAGGAACTGAATTTGATGGCGCCACCCATACCACAGGTCCGGAAACCCATGGATTAGGATGACAGCAATCCCAGCTTTGTTACCCTCGTCGACATAATCTATCGTTTTGGTATCCTTGTTAGGGTTAGTGAATGTGGATAGGGGACAACAAATGACATATGATAGCAAAAAAAAACAGGTTCATTACGATAACTGTAACCTCCACAAATAACGTGCTGATGATTGAACTTTGAAGGATCAAACTGAACGATATGCATGTTTTCTTGATAGATGCGCGGATAGGATAGAGAGATAAGAGTTGGGGATGTTGTTAAGTAGGGAGGAAGAAAGAGGACAAGTGGCCTTTTAAGAGTCTACAGCTGTGGGCACAGGCCATCTCACCTTCCAAATATGGGCATTCATTGTCGCCCATCTTTTGCTTGATCAGGCAACCCTTTGAAAACGAGCCAGGACTGAATGAATGACTTTAAAAAAAAGTTTATTACTATGCGTTGATGGTGGTCCAGCCGGCACTCTAATCCGTTTTGAACTGAAATGAGTTTGTAGATAGTCGAGCAGATGATGGTGATGATAAGATGACTGCTCTCTTTTAGTATGCCTTGATGCTTGACTGTATCGTGGATGAGGTTGATGATGCTGTTTCTGATGGGGCAGTCGAGGATGGCGTTATTCTTGCTCTTGTAGAAGAAATGACATTGCTGCTCGCGGACGCTGAGGCCAGCTCGTTATGGACAGCGACGCCCACGGAGGTTGAAGTACTCTTGGCAAACAACATCTCCATCGATCCCACTACCGAGAACAATTGCTTTTGAAACGCAATCTCCAGTTTCACCTTTTCTCGCAACCTCATGAACAGTTCGTCAATCAGGGGGGACTGTCCCAAGACAGTTGTGTACATGTCGATCATGACCATGGTCACATCGACCAGCAGTGCCGTGTATCTGGGATTGTTGATGTTCCTGACCAAAAACTGTGCAAGAGGCTCCAGTGAGATATCGTCCCTTCCTGACAGAGCCTGACGGAGACCATCACGGTGAATTAACTCCTGAATAAGCGAGACGGTCGTGACAGCAGGTTGGTTGGTTCTCAAGCAAGCATCCAGGGCATTTCCGTACTGGAACGCCTTGAGGTATCTGTCATATTCTCGAAGACGACGCTTCTTCTGTGATTCCACTGTAAAGTCGCCCTCGCCCGCCGTCTTTTGGCCTCGGACGAAATATTTGTAGCTTCCAGCGCGGACTTGCTCCTCCTGTGCACGCCTTGTTTGCACCTCTGCGCTCTTAACAACACGCTGACGGATCGAGAGCAAACCACCGGCCATACCTGCTACCAAATGTGTGTCATCAGGCTATAGTCCACAGCAACGAATGTTCAATTAGTGGTTGTCAACAGTAGGCTGTCCAGCCTATGAGAAATATTAAAGGCCGAGTACATACCGAGAGAGCAACACTCATGACGGGTGCTGGGTATTTGACGCTGTGTACGACGCTGTAGTCCTGAACATTGTAGACCTTGACGTGCTGATCCAAAGAACCAGTCAAGAGTCGCGAGTACGAGTGGTCAAAGCACAGTGAGGTGACAGTCTTTTGATGGTTGGAAAGAGAGTGAATGGGACGTCCTCCTGACAAAATATCAAAGACCTTCAGACTTGGTCCACCAGCCGCGACAACGACTCCGCCGTCAGGAAACATCTCTACGCACTCGACGGGAGCGCCGTGGTTCATGGTCATGACACATCCCTGAGTGCGCATATCCCACAACTTCACGGTTTGATCATAGGATCCGGACAGGATCAGATGAGGATTGTCGTGAGAGACCATTCCGGTGCGGATGTAATCCTCGTGTCCACTGAAGATCATCAAGGGCGTCTCGCTGGGCATGTCCCAAATCCTGACAGTCTTGTCATCCGAAGCAGACATGATCTGGGTCTTGTCGCTTGAGAACTTGGCCACATGGACAGGACTAAGTCGACAACAGAGATGTACGTCCATATTTAATAATCTGCTCCCTTGATCATTCAAAGCCACTGCTTCATCTTGTGAGGGCAATTAGGTACTTACTGTCTGTGGTCCCTGAATGTTCTGAGAATGGCTCTGCTCCCGACGTCAAAGATCTGAATGAGGCCTGTTGCGTCTCCTGCGACCACAAGACGTCCGTCTGCTCTGATCGTTCCCGAATATGCTACATCCTTGAATCGTGAAATAGTCTTCTTGACCTGGTGTGTCTTTGAGCTGTAGATCTGGACACGTGTCGAAGCTGTCACCGCAAAATCGTATGGACTAGTCTCTGAGAAGTGAATAGATGAAACGGCAGCGAACTCCTTGACAACAATTGGGGACTACAGGAGATCGATCATACACAACCAGACATTAGCAACAAATGATAGTAGCCATGGACGGAGAGGCACAATTGACCTAGTATCAACATGCAAACAATACAGCTTCTGGTGCCGACTCGAGATGGTGTTGTATCCTACCTTGAACTTGCGCCAGTATCTGGATTCTGCGGTCTTGCGTCCTGGAAGACGGGGATACTTTTTGACCGTCAAGGACTTGAAATCGCTCGACATGATGTACAAACTCTGAAGACCGGGAAAGTTGGCTCGAAGTATGGGATGCAAGAGACGAAAGCAGCGTTACAAAACAGGAGACACCGAGAGAGAAAGAAGGATCGCTGAGGGTTGGATGTGAAGGCGGCAGGGCAAAAAGACAGGCAGAAAACATATAAGGCAGCATGCACAAGAACAGCCTGTTGGCTCAAGAATGTGGCTTCATTAGAAAAAAAGAAAAAGTAATTAAAATCAAAACAAACGTCTACAAATCGGCAGTCCCCTTGGGACGACATTCTCAGGGGATCCTTTCCCCGGAGAACGGGAGAACGGAAAAGACAACAAGTGCACCCTGACCCTACATTCAGCTTCACCATCCGTGTCTAGGCAACCTTTGCTCAAGCTCTTCAGGCCCAAGACAACACTTTCGAATCAGCAAGGCGACTCCCATTACCCTATCCCATAAAGACAGTTCGGACAAGTAGCCATGCCAATGCTCAAGGAAGGATTGAAGAAGCTGTACTTCCCCTCGACAGTACTCAAACTCGTTCGCAATGGACCCAACATCCCCGCCGTCTCCAACACTCTTACCTTCCGAGTCCCTCCCTCGATGAACAAGTTTGATATCAAGTCTTATCTCTCCAATATCTATAAGCTCAACGTACTCACCGTCCGCACCGCCAACATGCCCGCAAAACTCGCGGGTTCCGGAGGAAACACGATTTTGAAGCGCCAAAAGTTCAAGAAGGCGGTTGTCACAATCGATCAAGAATTTAAATGGCCAGATGCTCCCGATAGCGCCGCTTTCGGAATCCAGGATGCTGTCAATGAGCGATCAAGGATGTTGAACCGTCTCAAGGGCTGGAGGATGAGGCCTAGCCACAGCGTTCAGGCGGCCAAGAAGGCTGGTGAGGCTGAGGCTAGCACTGGCACGGACGTCAAGGCATGAGGGAGGGTAGCTGGCTTTTTCAGCAGAGGAATTCGCATAAGGGATCATATTGACTTGAAGGGCAATCTGCACAGGAACATACATAAAGGATTATCAAGTTGTATCACCATCAAACGATCCGATTTCCACACTGCCGATGCATGGAAGATGTGGATAGAACATTGGCTTGCTCTTCAGAAGATGAAGTTTTGTGAACATGGATATTTTAGTGAAGTGGTAAATGTCAGTGTGCTCATCGCTAGAAGGCGCTAATTAATGATTGGGGGTTCTGCGAACCCAACTTTGGTGAAAAAAAAAAAAAAAAAGGATGCGTGGGCTCCTGTGAGACGCACTCGTGTAATATACAGGAAACCGCTAAGAACGCAATCTATCCGCTCTTGAAGAGCAGGATTGCAATCTGGTCCAAGTAAAAATAGATGAAGTGCTTGGTTTCTAATGGTCGACAACAGGGGAATGAGGGAGCGCTTCAGTATCCAAATGCTTAGCAATACCACAAGTCCTTCTAGCAGTGACTATGTACGCTTACCATGTGTAACATAACTTCCAAAGTTGCGTCCAACAATGCAATGCCAGGTCGCTCCGTACTTCTTATCGAACTCCTTCTTTAAGAAGGCAGCGATATCTTTCTCGACGGTGTACTTTTCGAACGCTCGAGTGGCACACTCAACAGCCTCCTGCTGCATCTCTTCTGTCATGTCCGCATTTTTTATCGTCGGGCGTGTGTCGACCATGGCGGGCAATCGTCACTCTGATTGGAGAGTTTCTTTCTGGACGCTTATGTACGTGAACAAGACGTGAGTAGATGAATGGGTGCGGTGACGAAAAAGGAAGTAAAACAGCAATTATCTGCCAAGAATTGTCAGAGCTGTGTTGTACATGAAAATCACGACCGAACTGTCCACAGTGTCTGGCCCGAAAAAAGATCGCGATCCTTGCGTATTGAGGCAACGAAAAAAAAATAAAAATAAAAAACTAGGACGCCAAGAATGAGAACCGCCTGAGTTTGCCACCGAAATTGCTATTCCTTGGAATTGGTGGGTGCGCTGAGCTCTAATGAGTCGGACAGAGTGCTGTGCTGGGCGCCAGCGTACTTTAGAGGTTAACTGGCCTCAATTGATCCTGGACTTATGAATGTATCACTGTCGGATCTTAGCCTTAGCTGTCCTCCGGCCGAGAAACGATGTTAGAGTCGACGAGAATTGATTCCGTTCCTGAATCCCGCGGAAGCGTGAGTGTGCCCTGAATCGGTTTTTGGACTGAGATACTGAGATTGGAGCGCTTACCGAGGGTTTGTTGGTGAAATGGGTGGAATGGTAAGATGGAAGACTTGAGGGTTAAGCTGTGAAGGTGTGGATCAGGGCAAGAGAGAGAGATGTCAAAGAAGACCAATGGGTAACCGTTTTTTTCGTTTTGCAGCGCCTTGGTCACCTGATATCTTTCTCTGTGCCAGGCTGCCCAAAAGGCTACGCTTCCGAGTATCAAAGCGTTGTTGCAAAGTACAAAGCACTGCCTTCAGGGCCCCTCGTTCAGTCCCAGGATAAGGCGCTGGAGATATCGATCAAGTTGAGCACCGGCTGCAGGGGACCACCACTGACGTCGTCTCCCTCGACTTCCCCAGAACTACATTTTCATGTTCATTTCTTGGCCTCCGCATGAACCTTGATCCAGTGGTACTTGCATCAGATAAATAAATCGAAGGACGCTCAGGCAAACAATGCAGAAAATGGTAGCCCCTTTAGGCTGCGTTGCTGCATTGTCTTTCTGGTGTGCCAAAGGCTGCATTCATTCGTCTCGCTTTGACCAATATTCCATTTTTTTCTTAAGTTTTATTTAAATGAAATAAGAAAAGCTAACTGAATAAGACATGTCTACTTTCCAACGAGGATGACTCGTGCAGAGTGGTAGACACGGGCAGCAGCCAGATGTACGGAAGAGTTGACATCCTGGACCTTGATCAGACCCTTGTGAACACTCTCCTGAGCCTTGACCTGATAGTTGGTCAAAGACTCACGAATATCCTGAGCAGCGTTCTGCAAGATGGGCAAAGTCTCCTCGGTGGTCATGTGGAGAATGTTGCGTGCCTTCTGAACAGCAGAAACGTCCTTCTTGCTAAGCTCGCCCTTCATAACAACGTAGCGGTCGTTGACAAAGGACACCAGGGGCTGAAGGCGGACCTGGACGAACTCGGGCAATGCAGGACTGTGCTCCTTCAAGTAGGATGAAAGCGAGTCGATCTCGGAAAGTACCTTGGTGCTCAGTTCGGAGACACGCAGCTGGACTTTACTAGAGGCCTCGCGGGGGGCCTTCTGAACATTCTCCTGGAGCTCCTTGGAGTGCACACGAAGAGACTCGAGGAGAGCAGTGAGACGGGTGTTCAAGGCGTTGAGCTGGTCCTTGGACTTGACAACAACGGTATTCTTCTCGGCAGCAGTGCGCAAGTCATTGGCGGACTTGGTGACAGGAGCCACAGCAACACTGACGCGGCGAGTGACACGAAGGGAGACAGATCGACCAATGTCGACAACACGGGTGGCCTGGTTGGTCTGAACAACGGAAGTCTTCTCGAACTCGGCATCACTAGGCAAGTAACGGTTGACGATTGTCTCAAGGCCATCAACCAAGGGGGTAGCATGAGTGTTGACCTTGGTGGCAATGTTGGTGGCCGTCGACGTGGCCGCTGTGGTGATGTTGTTGGCAGTCGAGGTCGCAGCGGTCGTGATCTGATCGCGGGTCGAGACAGCAGTGGAAGTGATGCTGTTGACCGTCGAAGAGGCAGTAGAGGCGATGCTTGAGGTGACCGACTTGACAGGGGCGGTGACACGGGTATCGATGGTCGACTGGATCTGGGTATAGGCGTTCTTGGATGACTCCTCAACGTACACGATGGGCTTCTTGACCTGGGTCACAATCTCGGATGTGGGCTTTGTAACAATAGGGAAGGTTCCCTCGATGAGGTCCAGAGACTTGGTGGCCAGCTGGTCGACCTTGGCAATGTGGGGCTGAAGGTGAGGCTGGAGACGGCTTTGATAGCCCTCTGTGTACTTGTTGACGGTCTCGACGGCAGATCCGGCGGTATCGAGCGCATAGCGGCCGTACTTGTTGTCCTTGGCATAGGAGTGCAAGGTCGTGACACTGTCGTGGATCAGGGGGATGGAGCTCACGCGGCTGATGAAGCTAACCGAGCTGTCCTTCTGTGTGGTGCTGATGTGGGCGTGGCCGTTCTGCTCCTTGACATGATCCTCCTCGACCGAGGAGGTTGAGGTGCGAGAGTGCGAACGATCCTCGATGTCCGAGTTCTCAGAGTCGGAGGAGTTATGACGAGGAGGGGCCGCGGCGGCTGCACGGGCGGTCTTGTTTCGCTTGGGCATTATGGATTGGGTTTACTTGAGAACTGAGGGACCTTTTGGTGGGGAGGGTATATAAGAGAAAGAGGGTCAGCAAGAGCGAAGAGAAAAGGGAAGCGACTGACACGACGACAACATCGTTCGCAAGAAAAGGGGGATTGCAGGGTGAGGGTGAGGGTGAGGGTGAGGGTGAGGAGGAGAGATAATGCACATTGCTCTGTTGACACATAGACACATAGACACATGCATCTTTGGATATGCGACCAACAGCTGCTGCCTCACAGGGGGTATTGGTTGGTTGGTTAGTTGGTCGATGGTGAGGATAATCAGGGGTACTGAACAAACCGCGAGGGGACGACGGAAGGGCTTTGAGGGGCATGGAGTAGGGGCAGAGGACACATCCCATAGAAAAAGGTGAAAGAGAGTACAACAGCGCCCATGTCCATGTCCATGTCCATGGACCGTTTGAGCCCTTGTCTTTGTGGGATATGAATTCAGTGTACGCCGGCAGATGGAGAGGAAGAAAACACAGGAAAGCACACCGTCTGCTCTTCTTTTTTCTCGCACGAAGCACCCTGAGGAGACTGCATTTGGAGGGACAGGACAGGACCGTTGTACCATCGTATGCCCCGTCCACAAGGGGCGGAAAGGAGGGAATGATACACACAGGACTGTGTGGCAGCAAAAATCAACTAAACTTCCAAAGAATGCAATATGCATGCATACATGCAGGCAGCCACCAGGCAGACAGGCAGGTAGGCAGAAAAGGGCTGCAGGGTAAGGAAATCAGCCCCGGACTATAATGGCTTGCCGCGCCCTGTAGCAAGCACAAGTCGAACGTGGTGCTTTTGGGGTTGGGCATTGGGGAGCGCAGACACGTGTCGGTGGTGCATCATATGAAATGCGTCTCCAGGATGTAATACCAAGTGAAACAGGGCGGGGAAATAGGGAACAAGGGTATCAAGGTTGAACAAGGAACGGCCCATCTGCCGCTACTTTGCCAATTTGCTTACGCCATTGGACCATTGAGGATGTTGGGTGGCTGTTGCTGCCGTCCTTCCCAGAGGGTAGGAGAGCGCGCGCGTTGCTGTCATTTGTTGTTTGTTGTTGGGATTATGATAATAAACATGAGAGCATGGGGCAGAGAGATCATATAACCCAGGCAGTGCACTATGTAATTCAAGGTGTGAAAAAAAAAAATAGAGAATCCGAAGTATGAAAGTATTACTTACCAAGTAGATCGTAACAAAAGGGAGGAATGCAAATGCAAATGAACAAACGAGATGCTAAATGCAGTCGGAGAGTGTTGTTGTGCTCGACGTTAAAGGGCAAACTAGAACGGAGCAAAAGGAGTGAGAAAAAGAGAAAGTGAACAAGAATAAAGAATAAAGAATAAAAATAAAAGCGGAAGTGGCAAAGGAGGAGGATGGGGGAGAAAGCGGTTTCGAGTGAGAGGGTGAGAGGGTGAGAGAGGAAGCGGCGTAGCAAGGAAACCAGAAGCGGAAGAAAAGAAGAGGACAGGCTGCCTATTTATTGCCTTCTACCCTGGGACAGCGAAGTGGGTGGATAAGCAAGGTGGGGGATGGGGCGATAGTCGATGAGCCAGAGGCAGACCTCCTCCCATGTGTTGTGGATATAATACACCATCGATTGAATACGACTGAGTCAATGCCTATTGAAGACCAGCCGTTTACAATACATTCATCATCACTGCAGTCTATGCCAGAGATATCGATTTCATATAACAGAGGATGGGGGGAAAGGACCATGTCAAAACCAGGTCTCAATTGCGTCTTGCTTGCACTACTACTCACTTAATCCCGCTAAAAAAAAGGAAGGAAAGAAGGAAAAACCCTCTGCTGCTGCAGGCTATACTTTAGTCATCTATTATCAACCTAGGGCATAGATCACAACTCATCCACAGCAAAGCAGCGAACGAGATAAGGTCCCTGCCTCGCTATAACACACTTTTCGCAATTGCATGCACAGTCGTCCGTTGCGATCCTTGTATCCTTGGCAGTAATCAAGAGAATGAGGACGGAAACAGGAATGGTGGAGAAGATGCGTCGATAGGACGGTTTGATCATATTTCTGCAAACATGTCGACTATCGGAAGAGATCGTCGCAACAGGTGGTAGTCCATTGGTTAGCGAGAATGACCACACTCGAAATCCCTCTGCATTCTCTCCATCCAGCCTAGCAATAGCAATTACACGGCACTCAAACATGTCGCGCCCTCTTTTGGATATTGCGTATTGCGTGGGGGGAGAAGCGTGTACTTTTGGGCAACCCGTCAGCATGCGTTGTTGTTGACACCACTGTTGTTTGTTGTTGTCGCAGTTGCTGGAGTCGTTGCATGCTGCTGGTGCATCCATGTCCGATCGCATATGGCCTTAGCATGTTAGCATTGACCCCGCTCGATGTCCTCGGTCATCGCCATGGGGATACGAGTGGGGTGTGAAAGCATGGGATGGGGGTGGCACGGAATGCAAACAGATGAGCCATTGACACCGTAAGCACCGTCATACAGGGCCAACGGGGCAGCCATAGCCTCACCTCCTTCCCCGCGATCTCATCAAAAAAGAAGGAGGGTGGTGTTGGCCAGATGTGCCCAATGGTCGGTCCTCCTCAGAATCTATCACTCGATACCCGTGTCTATCGTTACGTCCCAACACCCCCGGCTTATTCTTAAAAAAGCAAACATGTTGAAGGTAGCTTGCAAGCAAATAAAAAAAAGGGGGTAAGAGGAGGGGGAGGGGGGAAAGGTGGGGATATCATATCGCGTATGGGTTACAATAACCTCCATTGCTGATCCCTTTCATATGTTCCTCTGCAAACATGAACAAGACAGATGGATGGCTCTTTTTGTTTGAATACAAACCAACCCGAGTCGTGGGTCGATTCTGCACGATTGTGTACCACTTGTCTGCCTTTCCACCAGCAAGGGAGGATGGATAGTGCTGTAGAGTACATGTACGGTGCACCACACGGTGCTGATTCAATCTCGAAAGGCACTTTTGTTTAGAACCAGGGACCCATGAGACTGAATGTGATTGCGGCATCAGTTCGGATAAAGAAGGTCGAAGTCGAGGTCGAGGTCGAGGTCGAGGTCGGCAGCGGTGGTGGCGGGCTATCCATACACTGCACGTACGTGTTGCTGCTACGACCCGGATGCATATGAAGGAGGTGAGGTCCATTTGGGCAAATGGCCTTTACTGGCGGAGTAGCAAAGCACAAGATAGGAAAGTGAACACCTGGTCTGTCCTCCAATCGAATCGACTGAATCGGAGGGCCTATTCAGTCCTCGATATATCGAGCACGACCGCTTTTGGTTTCTTTGTGTTTGGTGAATTCACGCTCAGATCACAAAACAACTGCGAGTGCGCTTTAATAATAATCTAAAAACGCGTTTGCTGCATTCAATCGCCGCTATTCAGTCCCTCTGTTTTTCACGTGTGAATTACTCTCTGCAGCTGGCTGCAGCACATCATCAACCTCCCTAAACGTAAAAGAAATCTCCAGGGATCCTTTATCTCGATTGCGAGTCGCATCAGACCAACCTCTCGCTCTCCCACTGCACACAGGAAAATCCCACCGTGTTGCTGCGTTGCCAACCCATCGAGTCGCCCATTTGGCTGACAGAGAAAGCGCCGGCAGCTGTACCGGATGATCAATGGTTGAAAAAGCGAACACGCACATTAGAAAAACACGTAGATCCATCAATCTGATCTGCAAAAATTATACTATTGACACACATTACTTTCTTTGGCAATTTTGATAGACAATACTTTTCGTCTATGCGGAGAAGAGAGGAGAATAGAACCAAAGCAAGTCAGTGGGCGGGCTGATTTTCTTTCGCGCGCGCGCACTTTGTTCGCGTCCCTTACTCATACGAACAAGACCAGACGCAAATTGCGCCCAGTTGAGGTAATCCGAATCAAACATGGACCCTGCAAACAAAGACCACTGGTTACCTCTGTGTCGGATAGACCATTGCTGCTGCTACAAGAGATTAACCTCGACCATCTGCAGCAACCACGTTTCTGCGTAACCACGTGGCCGTAGACGAAGAAACAGCTACTTGTTCCATCGATCGAGAAACATATGAGTGGCAGCTAGATACGAGCGAGCGGACACCTAAAAGGACGTACTCCATGGACATAAAATTTTGGCGTCCAGTTGCAGGCATGGCGAGATGGGCATGGTGATTCGCATCATCGCATCGGTCGAACTACGCAAAATCTCCCTTGGTGTAGGATGGAATAAAGGGAAAGACACCAGGCGGAGATTGGACAGATGACCCCTCGAACATCGGAATTTAACATAGACAAGGTAGCATCCCAGCACAGTTAGAGACATGGGTTAGAAAAAAAGTATGACAGGAAGGTGGAGACAAAACTACGCATAAGTTCCACGGCTTGCAAAGGAAAAGGCACTAGCGGTTGGTCTGCAGGCAAATAAAAATATTGGGCGTTATCAACCTTGTTTACAACTTTCCATTGCAATTGTTTCGAAACGGAGCAAATGTGTAGAAAGCAGATCCTTCGGTAGGACCAGGTAGCTATTCCTGGTTTAGGATCTGGCAATGCTCTGTGCGATTTGAATGACTACCGAAAGAACCTCATATACTTCTCAATAGGGAATGATGGCTTCCCGCATCAAGCCTGAAAGAGTAATATTTGAATATGTTCTCCATAAACCGGTTCACTACTTGCTTGCCAATCTTAATACTTGGCTCTGTTTGCATTATCGTTTAAAACACAGAGACACCGGAGCCAATATCACGACTTTGATCTCCGTGACCAGCGGCAACTTGTATTGAGGCCTAGCATGTGTTAACCTCCATTGGATCTGTGCTGCTCATCTCTCGCCCCAGAATTGCTATTGAGCACCAATCGTAGGCTCACTATGGTTCCCTTGTCATGTCCACTGTACTCCTCCATTTCGCGCCAGACTGGTTACACGCGCCTAATAAGCAATGCCTGACGGCTCACCATGGCCGTGAAATTATCGTGCTGAAAACTCGGCCATCCCCAAATTGCAGTTTCCGCTACCCTGACTCCGGTCCAGATCATGCGTGCTGACCACAAATGGCCTACCAACTGAGTCCTGGCTCTTTGGTGTGGATGAATATAATGTTCAATACAGAACTAATGGCATCAATGGTCCTGCCGGTCTATGTATAGCGTAGTTCTCAACAGAACGTCCAATTTTTTAATCTCCAAGAAGGATTAACAAACCCTGTCAGCACATGCATTGAAGTATCGCTAGACCGTCATACGCCGGGGCCCGAACTTGCTCTATGAATGCACCAGGACTTTGAGGTATCTTCCTCATCACGCATGTTTTCACTCTCTCTCTTTATCTCTCTGGACAATGATTCCGGCGCCCTGAAGCTCTGTATGCATGCATTGGCATCTGATTTATGCATGCACATCATCAAGATTGGACCCCACACCTTTTCTTTTCTTTTCTTTAGATGTTCAACGTGCAAAGGTCTGGTCTCTCGGTCGTCACTCATATGAGATCCCATATGAAAAGGACACAAGAAAAAATGTTGAGGATAGCTTCTGCTTCGCCTGCAAGGAGAACAGAACTGCAGAGCGACCTTTGGGGTTCTCGCTTTTGAAAAGAACCAAAGGAGAAGTTCACATACCAATGATAGGAACCGATCTTAATGCTCTTATCCAACCCTAGGCTTTTTTTAAAAAATATATGTATATGAAGCTGTGGACTACTGTAGTCTACCCGCGATTCTCTCACACATGAGACATCGAAGTTGCCGTGTCGGCAACAATATTCTTTCAATCTCCAATCTATTGCGTGCGAGTGCGCCGCACGAGAGACGGTAATCACGCGTTTGGGTGCTGGACCCATGACTCTGTCCGCCTCGCGCTACCCTTGTTTCCGTTACTTTGGCGAATGATTCTTTTTTACTCCACATACGGAGGTTCCCCCCCACAATTTATTAGGAAAAGAAATAGAGCTGTCACGTTGATAGTTCATGGGTACATCGACGCGTCTTTTGAAGAAACGACGCGTAGAAAAAAAAATCACTTTACGTAGAAGCTTCGCGCTGTTCACTTTAGAGTTCTGTAGTACCGTTCCTATTCAGCTACGTAGTTCACGGACAGGGTATAGCCTACCGAGCGATGGGGTAAAATTCACTGTATTGTAAGGGGATAACTGACTTGAACATTACCCACTTTTTTTTTTGATAAGAAACGTTTCCAGCATTCGAATGTCTTTGAGAATCATCATCTGCATACAAAGGAACTCGACGCTATTTAGCCTGATCATCCCTGACAGCGAGCAAACACGAGAATCCAGGGTTTGGGAGAGAGAGTTCAGAGGGAAAAGCACAACGCAGGTCTCTGACATATGACAGAAGCAGTTGCTCTCTCTCTCTTTCTCTTCCTCATTTGGGTTATTTTATAGTAGCCCATTCACTCACCTATGCTTCTTTGCCTCCACTGCCTCTATTTTTTTGTATACCCTTCTTCAGTCAACAGAAAGTAGTCTGGCAACTGTTAAGGACATGCTTGCCATGGGCTTTTCAAATATAAGGGATTGTTTGTGCTACCATGCACCGGCTCCGAGAGAAGCGAAACATTCCTGTGTTGTCTCTTACTATAAAAAAATGCTCACAGCATTTTTTTTTTACTGGCGTATAAGCCCGTCGATGTTTTAACAGAGGGTGCGCACAACGTTGCATCCTTGCATGGTCGCCCACCCTTTATGAATACAAATTAGTACGTGGATATGCATCCCAGGAATGAGGAATAGGGATGCTCGAAATAGAAAACGCTTCCTCCAGTCGTCAATCTCCCTCCTGACTCCTTGCGCAGCGTCATTTTTTTTTTTTTTTGTATTTATTTGTAAGCAGCGGAATGCTACAAGTGCTGTCCTGTAAATGGTTGCTTTTTCTCGTGTTTGTTCCCTGGAACCGCAAGATTAGACAGTAGACTATGCGCATTATCATCCGCTACCGGGATATCTTTACAATTGCCATGGAGCACCGCTAACGCTTGGATCTATCGGTGGGGTCTCACCTCAACCACTACTACTAAAAAAAAAAAAAAAAAAAAAAAAAAAAAGATAAGGAAAGGAAAAGAGAAGAAAAGAGAGTATTCAAGCATAAGCATGAGGGTGGGTTCACAGAGCAACTAAGAACCAACCTTCTCATGTCGATCATTGCCTTTTACAAACAATTGCATGTGCGATAGAGGTACCGGACATGTACAGTTGTCTTGTATGTGTGGAGCCAATGTCAGTCAGGTTATGGAGATGCCGCTGTCCCGCGAATGTTCGCGAAAAAGTCCACAACGGCTCCCTCTCTTAGTGCAACATTTGCAGCTGTTGAAAAAAAAGAGACTTGCAGGTAACTTGCATACGAAGGTACATCCGTATTCGGAATACGCGCCCAGACCAAGTCAATGCTGTACGACGTTCCCGCGCCTTTTTTTCGACGTGCAGGATCAAAACAACACATTTCCCCTTTGTCATGATTATTTTCTTTGTGTTAGTTCAGCCCAACTTGCATATAGTGAACGTAGTTGCAGCAGCATCCTTTTCTCGTTGCGTGATAGATTCCCATACCCAAACTCCTCCACACACTCTGCATAGGATTGATATTTTTATCCCAAGCGCAGTCGTATGCGTGCACCCCTCGCTTTCTCCGCTCTATTGTTTTGAGCCAGTTGAGCTCTCTCTCTGTTTGTAGTCTGCAGAAGTTCTCTTCCATGACGACGACGACGACCCGCGACGACGGTCTAAGGGGCATAAATATACCAAGGTCAAGGCGCTAGGAAGCAGTACGTCAGGCCGTTATTCCCCTCTCCTTTCTCGTTGTTAGTGAGTGATGCCATGTTGACATTGTCCTACTGAGCGGCGGCCTATTGTTATCTGTGCCAGTCTATGCTGTTTTTTTTTTTTTTTTTTTTTTTTTTTGCGCACAACGCAACATCCTGCATAGCGAACACAGAAGTAGCTCACACTGATACTTGTGGAGAGAAAGATGACCGACAGCAGGGGGAATGATGCAGCGGAGAAACTATGACTAAATCGTCACACGCGTAGACTCCTATCTTATGGGACGGCAGAGGTCAGGACCGAAGGATTCTGAGATGACTCTCAATTGCCCCGGAAAGAGAAGAGCCAGGAGAGAGGATAGGGGAGCAGGGAGCGAGTGAGTTCCAGGGTTACGCCGAGACGATGGCCCATGTTAATCTGCAGACAGTTTCAGGATTGTATACGCGAGGAAGAACTAGGAAACTTTTCTTCCATGCTCTACAGGAAGAACCAACAAAAGACAGGAGGAGGCGTGTGCGTGCGTATTTGTTTATGTATGCGAACAAGATGGAACATGAGAGGGGTGGACGGGACGAAGGTCTAGCCTATTTCTCCACTGCTTTTGCTGCTCACTCTTTTGATCCATCTGTAGAAGCACAACAAGCACAGAGCGGAGGCCGTTGCGCTTCGCGATGGGGTCAAAGCGAACTGTGGCACCTGGGCGTGTGTCCGCTCCCCCTATTGTTTGATCCATCGAATATCTATCGGATACACAATTCTATCCTCCTCCTTGTTTTCAACTCTGTTGCTTCGGTCAGGGTCCAGAGGGGAGCGAAGGTCGCGCCTAAAGGAGGAGTTCAAGGAGATCCACTGAACGTTTAATCGGTTCGTCTTTGTAAAAGTAAAAACCTAATTCCTCGTGCAAAAGAAAAAAGAAAGACCTCCGTCTTGCCTCATAGGTAAATAAATCGTCCCGGATGGTGTTATTTTTTTACAACATTACCTGCCTTGACTAGCATGACTACTGTGGATCGTGGAATGACGAAGCAACCAAGGCACTAAAGAATGCATGCAGTAACATGCTAGAACAACCGTAAAATGAGAAAAGGATGCAGCTTGCATGTAGACCAGTTTCGACGCATTTTCACATTCGCTTTATCTTCCTTTCTGTCCAATCCTGTTCATCTACACATGTGTGCAGCCAGTCGATAGCAATTTTTGTTGGTGAAGGAAGAAACATATTTCGCCACTAATATTTTGTGGGGAAATTTTCGGTTTTCGTTGGGTAATGCAACTCGCATGATAACGAAGGGAAAAAAAAAACTGAAGAGCGAAGAAGACGTTTGGGTTTCTCTATTTCTATTGTGCCCGATTTAACGCCCTTTGTAACATAGCCATCGCATCTCAATGCCGTTCTTTGTGACTCGTCCGATAGAGGGTCGGAAATACACCAGTCATCGTTGTTGCTTGTTTATTAGGGTTTCTTGGTTGGGCCACCTTGACATCCCACAGAGTCGGGTCAATATTCTAAAGCGAAAGATAAAGGAAAACAGGTCCGGGTCCTCTTGCCCAGATCGCTTGCTGTGCCCATCTTCCTCACACTTTCAGGCTGTCCTTCATTCGTCCTTGAGAGATGACGCTCCGCTGACACGCAAAGAAAGAGGGCATTCGAAGAGGACGGACGGTGGGAACCTGTGCTATATTCAGCTTTACATAACTTATTCTCTATCTTGCGCCTTTTTTTTTCGTGAGTAGGCCTTCCAAACGTCCATAGCAGAAATAACCCACAAGGTGCTTTCAGTGGCGCTGCACAGATAAAGTGGGATGGATAAAATAAAAAAGAATGGACCCATCCCTGCGTTTTGTTGTTGTGAATGGTGTTCCATTGCTATGTTGTTGTCGCGCGAACAAAGCAAAAAGAATCTGAACGACAACAAGGGGGACGTGCTATGTTTGACAACCAGACGCGTCGGAGGAATATCCAGGGGACACCGGCCAAAAGTGACTGTAACACATAACAATAAGAGGAGCCTTGAAAGTTGCCGTTGATGAAAAGAGATAGGGAGGGGAATCTGCTGGATTTTAGACTAGACAAGGCCGTTGGTAAAAAAACAGGCGGTATGTGCAGGATGAAAACCATATAAATACATTGGCATATAGACAGAGGAACAGCTGCGAAGGAAGATGATTATTCGCTTCAAGTGACCAAGGCGCTCTCCACATCAATAGGCGAAAGAAAAAACGTCGGAGGTTAAATACTGTTCCTGTTGCCTCCTAACCTTCCCACGCGGCGTTACGGGCTCGAATCAAGAAGTTGCAGGACCTTCCCTATCGACAGTACGTACAATCGCATTAACAAGCACAAACGGATTAAAGGGAGAAAGCTGACAAAAGAGAAGTTTCGAGCCATTCTATATCGCCAAGAGCAGTGTTTCTCAAAAATATTCGACTTTTATTCGACTCGTGCTAGGCCAATGTAAAATTCGAATGAAATTCGAAATTCGATTCGACAGTTACATTGGCCTAGCACGAGTCGAATAAAAGTCGAATATTTTTGAGAAACACTGGCCAAGAGTGTTGCAAAGCAGGGAGAGAAAATGGCAAAGCTGCTTCGATAGCCGACCCTATGGAACAATGTCAGAGATGTTGTACTGGACAGAAATATTGACACTACTGCATTCAAGATACGCGCCTCCCTTACTTGAACCTCAGTCTTTACCCAATAAAACCCAGCTCGCCCAGCTCGCACTTTTTCTGAGCTTCTCCCCAGTCTGATGTTGCCAGCACCACTATCATCGTCAGTCAGCAAGCACTGCTTCAAGCTCTCGACATCCAAGAACGATGCCACGGGGGCTCCCAAAGTGAAATGGGAATTATAAAGTAAAGGTAACAGCATCGCTCTCGCTTTCGCCTTGACCCTTCGTCTGGGTATACTTCACCCCTCCACAACATCAGAGCAGCTATGCAACATTATTTAGAACACCGCCCCAGCTTACCGACTAGCATGTGCTGTCGCATATTTCACCAGAGTTCACTGTATATTTAGTTTAACAAGTGTACCTCCAGCTCACTATTACATTTAATACAAATAAATACCTAATCGGTGTGGTGTGTGGAGCCACATCTCTTACTTAATTCTGAACCCCAAAATATCTCATGTGCCGGCGAACCAAAAAAAAAAAAAAAAAAAAAGACGGAGGAACCACCTCACCACGTCTACACACTCTTGACACTTTAGAACGGACAACAGTTTTTACCGCGCCTCTGGTCACATTCGCTGTGGTTCTACCAATGCTTTTTCCGACCCGGTACCTGGTGAGCACCATAAAAAAAGAAATGAAAAAAGAAAAGAGTTGATGCCTTATGCTTAGAGGAGGTGTACTTACACTCCATAGAACTGTACAATCAACCGCGCATGCCTTTTGGGAGGGGGAGAGGAGTGGGGGTAAGAGATAGGTGGGGAAGGGAGCGGAGAACACAGGAAACTATGTTATTAACAGAGGCTAATGGTGGCAACTAAACGCGCATATGCACATGCTGATGCTCTGCCTCTTCTACTGAACTGCGCCCATTTCCACAGAGCAAATAGCAAAGCGACCGAGCCGAATAGGACACAATGCTCAGCTTCTTTTGTGTTCATTGTACAGAGCATAGTCTGGAAGGAACCGTCGGATAGTGCAAACCTTGACCCACGATGAGTCCGCCATTAAACTACTGGAGCAACTTCAGGGACCGAATGAACGCGTTTTTATTTTCTTGATACAACGTTCAACAAGACATTACTGCATTGCTATAACTTTAGCGATCTCTTTAGTCCCTAGTGTACATACGAAGGCCCTACTTAAAGAGTGTTCACACATGTATTCTACAGCATAAGCAATTAATGAAGTCGTTCTTTTTTTTTTTTTCTTAATGAGAACCCTCAAAGACATGGGATTTATTAACTGTGGTGTGAAGGAAGCCTGCAGGTAGGACAGAAAACAAACAGGAAGCTGCCTTGTGACGCGGTCAAGATAAAAGGGACGTCAGGATCTGGATCTGGATCAAGGTAAGTCAGGAATCACGAATCAAGATCAAGAGTAAGTTGACAAGACTTACGAGTCGTGGGGACTGGAGTGTTCAGGAGGCAGAGAGAGCAGGTAAGTGTGTTGAAGGATTGTTTATTGGTGTGGTTGGGACTAAGGAACTAATCTTGGAGGGAACACACTCCAGCTTATATAGAAAAATAAAGATAAAAAGGATGTGTCTAGACTCTTATCAAGTGATGAATACTTAAGCTGACGCTCAAGTATCTGGTTGTTAATAAAGGGATCTAGATGTGTAGAGACAGGCCTCGGCCATAGCAGTGCGCGTAGAAGACGCGTTGTTTAGGGATATGGAATCGTAGAAAACATAAAGGTTAATTCTAGCGAATGAGAAAGGTCGCAAACAGAGAGAGCAAATGTGGGCAAGGTTCGCCTTGTCCACAAAAGCAGTCACTTTTGTTAACACTCCCCCTTTTAAAAAAAAGTTTTTCACAGATGGGAAGAACTTCTGTAATCCTGAATCAACTCCTTTGCATTCTCAAGATGACCTTCCGGTTCCCACGTCGACTGAGAGATAGGGTAGCCGACCCACTTAACCAGGTACTGGAGTTTGCCCTTGCTCTTGCGGTGTTTGAGAATGGATTCGACTTCCCATTCGCCTTCATAAGTCTGACCAGAATCATCCTCAATAGGGAGAGGGAACAATTCAGGCGGTGTTGCATCCGGGAACTGAGAAGTATCGCGGACAACGACGGCTTTCAGCAAGGAGACGTGGAAAACGGGGTGGACCTTGCTGTCAGGGTGCAGCGCCAGGCGATAATTCAAGGCGCTGGGTCTATCAGCGATCTTGAAAGGACCAAGATACTTCGAGCGGAGCTTCTTGCCTTTGGTATGGAGCTTGGTCCCAGGTGAGTCAAGGCTGGTGGCGATATTGGTTGCGTCCAAGTACACAAGGTCGCCGATCTTGAAAGTGACATGACGATGCGACTTGTCATATTGACCCGCCATAATTTTCTGTGCTTCACGTAGATGGTCTTGAACTTGGTGATGTCTCGTCTGATGCGCTGTCACGAGACTTTGCGACGCAGGGTGGGCATTCGGGGCGACAGCATTTCTGAGGAGGGATACAGGGACATGCGGATTGAAGCCATAGAGGACTTCAAATG